>NC_073224.2:58439545-58742575 GCF_029281585.2 Gorilla gorilla gorilla | reverse complement strand
TCACCTTTGTGTGAGTCACACTCCCTGCAATCTGCCAGCTGCAGGGAAGCTCTGATACAGATGGGAGTGGAAAAGAAGATTTAAAAGCAGTTTCTTTTACATATTCTTAGGAAGCATTGATTCATTTTTTCCTCGGTTTTCATAATTGAGATTTTGGTGTTAGGTAATGTCACCTATTTTGGGGTGGTGCTATACACTAGGACAATGAACTGCCATGGTTTTTCCCTGGAGCAACATTTATATCTGCTCAAAAGTAAAATATTCATATTTCTGCTGCCTGTTTGGCAAAGGGGCAGTTATCTTATGCAAGTCAATGTGAATAAAAAGGGGAGAGGGTGCAGGATGCGAGAGGAGGTCAAAATGCATTCATCTATCAAACTAAGAGATCAAGGAAGAAAGTGTGATGGAAAGCTGTGGTTCTCTGACTTTAGGTACAAAACAATCATTTGCAGAGCTTATGAAAAAAGAAGATTCCTGAGCCTCCACTCAGACTTCCTGTATCAGAATCTGTATATATGTGTTTGGGGGAGAGGGAGAGCAGGAATCTACATTTTTAATAATAATAATAATAATAAATGGAATTCTTATTCAGAAGATCTGAAGACCACATTTTAAGAATTGGAGACAGATGAACCCAGCTTAGTTGCATTCTAGCAGCATGGACTTAATTACTCTAAGCCTCAGTTTTCTGTCAAAGTGGGGTAATATTAACGTATCCCATGGGGTTATTGGGAAGTTTGAAGTGATAAAACCTGCATGGTGCCTGCACAGGGTATATTTGAAAATATTTACAGTTTTGACATTTTAGAAAAGGTAGTAGCTTTATCTATCTGAAGTAATCCTCCATTTGAAGTGATGTGAATTGGCAGAACCTTTTTCACGAGGACCTGTGTCAAGAGAGAAAGGTTGAAATGCCTGCTTTTTCATTTCTATATTGCTGGTGATGCAGAAGCATCCCAGGTTACTAAATTCTCTGGGTAAAAGATAATCTGCTTATTGGAAGCATCGCCATCTACTGTTTTCTTTTCCTTCCCATTTTCCATGAAAATAATAGAGCTGAGGGTTAGTTCTAAAGTAGGCAGTAAAATTTAAAATTTTTAGAACACCACACTGGCTCAGGGCAATGGTTTCTTTAATAGTGTAGAACTAAGGGAATATTCTGGGGATGCACAATAATCTTCTATGAAATCCAAATCCAAAAGTTAAAAAAAATCCCAAACCACTCTTTTTCTTAATCAACTATTAGGAGCTAATTGTTACATGTCTTTATATAAGCCTTTAAATAAATCTATAATGATGTCTCATTATGAGACACTGATACACAAAACCTCACACTTGGAAAACTGGCAATTTTGAAAATGATTGAGATTCTTGAGAAAAGTGAGATGAGTTTAACTTCAAATAGCCAGTGTCTCCTACTACATTTGCAATGACAATATTTACCAAAATTTAATTTTTCAATTTTTGATGTACATTGCTTTTATAAAACATGGCTTAAGTATATTTAAATTTTCATACAGACCTTTGAATAATGAACTGCATTTTTATTGCCTGTCAGATAAAGTAGCATTTTCTTTTATTTTATGTCTCTTGCCATATTTAAGTTTCAAATATTTGCCATTTTCCTTATTCAGTCTTTAGCTTCAGCATTAATCATTTCAGGCTATGAAATAATAATTTTTTCAACCTATCTTCATAAGAAGCCCACTGAATCCCTTGGGTCATTTTAGTTACTTTCCTGGATTATTTCCATTGTGAGTTTTTTTAAATAAAGAGAAAGAATATGATGCCTTTAATTTGCTTTTCAGTGCATTTTTTGACGTCTTCACCTGACAGATAGTTTCCTAAATATTAAAAATTCATTACATTGATTTCTCAAGCTAAAGTAAAAATAACAAAAATGAATAACATGATTCAATTGCATATTTCCAAAATTTGCCTTCTTTAAAGGATATTACAAGATATTTGTTTTGCAGAATATTCAGCTTGCATGATATGCGTTGGCTGGGTCCCCACCCAAATCTCATCTTGAATTATAACTCCCACAATTCCACATGTTGTGGGAGGCACCTGGTTGGAGGTGATTGAATTATGGGGGCAAGTCTTTCCTGCACTGTTCTCATGATAGTGAATGAGTGTCATGAGATCTGATGGTTTTAAAAAGGGAGTTCCCCTGCACAAGCTCTCTATTTGCCTGCCGCCATCCATGTAAGACTTGACTTGCTCCTCTTTGCCTTCCGCCATGATTGTGAGGCCTCCTCAGCCATGTGGAACTACAAGTCCATTAAACCTCTTTTTCTTCCCAGTCTCAAGTATGTCTTTATCAGCAGCATGAAAACAGACTAATACACTGCAAATAAAACTATATCTGAATGTAAATTTATAGGCTCAGAATGTTAGAGTTGAAGGTGATCTAAGTCCTTTTTTACAGGATAAGTAATTTTAAAATTCTAGTATAACGTGTTTTCTGTTATTCTTAAGCCTCATTATTTACAAATATCTTAGTCAGCCTCGCTATTAATAGTAAATTCCCATCAAGACGTCTATGACAGTTTTTGGATGTCCCCAAATTGTCACTTTCTTTGCATTGTTTTGTACTGTTAATATTCAGAAATACATTTTCTCTTTTTAATAGCCATATCTGATATTTAGATATTCTAAATATTTAGTATTTAGATAGTAGATGCCATTCACCTTTACCAGTATTTACATAGTTATTGAAATAAGCAAAATATAATTTAAGTAACAAATATCAAGATAGCTTAGAAGTGACAAGTAAAACATAATTCAAGAATGTTTTAAAAGTAACATTTTCCTGATTATAAAGGTAAAATTTGTTCATTTTAGAAAATTAGCATACTGTACAAAAGCAAAAAGAAGAAAATACATTTCCAGCATTCCACTATCTTAAAAAAAAAAAAAAACCTTTAATGGCTTGCTATGTATGTAAGTAAATTGAGAGAGACAGAATGCAGGGATATACTTGTACAATTTGTTTTGTGTAATTATTTACACACTACAATTTTTTTAACTATAAAAAGTTGAGGCTAGGCATGATGGCTCACGCCTGTAATCCCAACACTTTGGGAGGCCAAGGTGGGTGGGTCAACTGAGGTCAGGAGTTCGAGACCAGCCTGGCCAACATAGTGAAACTCCATCTCTACTAAAAAAAAAAAAAAAAAAAAAAAATTAGCTGGGTGTGGTGGCAGGGTGGCAGCTGCCTGTAATCTCAATTACTTGGGAGACTGAGGCAGGAGAATTGCTTGAGCCTGGGAGTCAAAGGTTGCAGTGAGCCAAGATTGCACCATTGCACTCCAGCCTGGGCAACAAGAGTGAAACTCTGTCTCAAAAAAAAAAAAAAAACAAAAAACTTGATACATGTGTGTCTTGATAGACACTTTTTTGGTTACAGCAGAGTTTGGTTTTTAGATACTGGTACTAACTCTAAATACTAGAGGTTAGATCTAATTTTTTCCTGTTATAATAAGAAATTAAATGATTGACTAAGGGACAGACGCCTGTTCTGTTATAGAAATCATTACAAGCATCATGTTAAAACTACAAAAAGTGCATCTATAGGTGCATTTTTAGGTTACTCATCATACAATCTTCTAGTGCATCTATAACTAATGCAAGAAGACACCGTAGGCTAACTTTGTTTAATAATATATTATCATTAGCTACTATATAAAGTTCTTATTTATGTAATTTTTAAAGCCAAAAATGAGCAGGTAAAATGAGGACGAGGATTCCTAATAAAGGTATTATTTATTAGGAATATAACATTCGAGAAGGATTCTTTAGCTTTTAGAACGATTTAATGGGCATCAGAGATTTAGTGTCATTTGATTTTTTAATAAAAATCTTCACAAAAGTTGATATTACTGGTTTACTTTTCTCATTGCAATTTCTTCATGCTAACATTAAAAATAAAGTCTCCTGAAATATTTGAGATAGGCTTTTTTTCCCCACATTGCTTGGACAATGCATAGTTGTTTTCATGCTAAGATATTGGAAGAGCTTTAGAATTGAGAACTGCCTGTAATGTCTTTACTCCTCTCCTTGACTCTTCACCTTCTTTACAATTTTCTATCATCTTTAGGGAAGGATTTTGATTACTTTTATAATAACCCGCTATCTATGGCCATTAGACATCTCTGTCAGCTTATCTTTTACCTTCTTCTCAGCGTGAAAAATATTTATCCTTTCTGATGTTTTCCTGATCAGTCTCCAGCTTGCTTCTTCATCCTTTTCCCCTGCCGTTTCCCCAGTTTTCTTCTACTTCTTTACTGAAAAGTAACTTAGGAATAGTCTGATTTTGGAGGTCCCTGGAGACTTCTAGATTGCCATGGCAAGGTTAGAATGAGAACAGCCTACTGTCATGCCCTCAGAGGGCCCCTTCTCTAACTTGTATGGTCACTGAATACCCAGTAATGGGTTAAGTCAAAACTGGCTATAATGAATAATGATACCTGACTGCAGGGAGTACTTAAATACTTGGAGATGACAGAACCATATATACCATACCTTTTTGTTCCAAGGTTGCATTGCTTGAGAGAAGAAGTGGTACCCTTTTGGGAAGGAAGTTACAAATTATCTCTGAAAGCAAAGTGCATATAAGACAAAATTTCCAGTGTAGTTTGGAGTAGTGATAGTGACTCAGAACATGCTGTTCAGAAGAGAGTTCTAAGGACAAACATGGAAATGACGTTATAAGTAAATTTAGGAAATGGAGAATCTAAAGGATATCTGAGAAGAGTCTAATGTAATGTTCGCATACAATGAATTTTAGGTGCCATCTTGTTTGTTAACAGAATGCTATCATAGTAGTTATACTGTTAGCTATAATTTTAAGTTTAGAGGAGAATTAAAGTTTATTTAATGAGTCCCAAAGCCTATGAGACCTAAAGCAATTTCCCCAATTCACAGTAAGTAGAAAGTTTACATGGTACTGTTGAGATTAGAACCTGTGTCTCTTGTCTCTTAGTGTGTTGCTTTCCTCAATATTATTTTTTATACATATAGGGAGGTGTGCGCTATTTGTTAGCTTTTGTCTTGTTTCTCCTTAGTACATTTATATAAATTCTCAAGAATTTAGTACTGGTCTGACATAGTCCAAATTGATCTCTTTAATGATCTATATAGTAGAGTGGCCAAAAATGATGACCTTCAAGTAAGACAGATCTGGATTTTAATTCTCGCTATGCTATTTCTTAGCTATGCAACCCTGAGTGCGTTAATTTACCTCTCTGTACTTCATTGTTCACATCTGTAAAATGCAGCTAGGAAGAGCTACCTTGTGTATAGGATTGTCTCATAGTAGCATCCACTACATGCTTTAATGCATTTAAAGTGCTCAGTGCATTGTCTGGCCCTTACTATGTGACTCAGTATCGTTGTTGTTGCAGTTATGGTTCATGTCACATTATCGCATGAATTATTTCTTAAGTAGTAATTGAAAGCAAAAATAATAAAGTTTGATTACGATTTAAAAATCTGCTGTCAAACCTTAAATTGCCAATGGAAATCTGTCCCAATGCGTTTCAGTGTAAGGAGAGCTACTGCCGAGAAGGCAACAGGGATCCAAAACCTCATGAAGTCCCTCAGCCCATGAAGTCTCCAAAGAGGTGGACTAAGAGAGGACTTCTGATGGTGTCCTAGAGAAGCAGACTCAAATAACAAATCCCTGTGTAACTGCAAAGGTTTATACAAAGTGGCATTCCATGCAGAGTAGAGAATATGATGTAAAGAGCCATCAAACATTATGAGATCCCTCCCCTGCAGCACATAAACAAAGTGAGGTGGAAAACAAAACAGAAAGTATGCATGATAATCCTCAGCAATACACCGCTTTATGAAAGGGCATTTTAGTTCAAATGTGGGAAGCTGTGCCAAAAAAGCTGAAGGCAGGCAGGCCGAGCCAAATTAGAACAGAGTAAAAAATTTGTCATACCTTTGTAATTCACACAGCAGCATATTCAGCTCAACTACAAGCTGTCCAGATGTTGGCCATCTGACTCTTTATAGCTGTGGTCTGTTTTTTCTTTAAAGCCCCCTTTCTTCCCTGAGTTCCCAGACACTTGGCATTTCTCTTGAAGTGGAACCTAAGTTGAATAAAGAATTAGTCTTCTTTTCAATTTTCAGTCCAATTTATCTTTTTAAGAGAAATATTTTGAAAACAACAAAGTCCTTGATTAAATTTACATCACAGCAAGAAAATTTTGCCAAGTGATTGCTTAAATTGATAGCCTTGGAGCCAAATAGACCTAGAGTAGAATCTTGGATCAATCATTTACAGGTTGTGTAAGTTTAGGCAAGTGATTTAATCTGTCTATGCCTTAGTTTTTTCCACAGTAAAATGAAGATAATAGCAATAATACCTACCTCATTGCGTATGATTAAATGAGACAATGTATTAAAACATGAGCCATAGTGCTTGGCACATAACAAGCTCTCAATGAATGGCAGTTGTTTTTGTTACAGTATATTTTAAAATCTGTTTTATTCTTAAGGTCATTACTTCCTATGACTTCTGTAGACAAAAGCTTCCAAGACAGAGAGGATAAAGGAAGAATCATTTTGTATCAATTTATTGGTAACTTTGTAATTTAATAAGTATTGACTTCAAAAGAGGATGTAGCTCTACTTTTGAGATGTAAAAAATATGCGTGTGTGTACATATGTATCTTAGCACTAGAATTAGGCACTGGAGAATTCATCACTGTCATATGGCAAGGTGAATACTTACTGCCATGCAGAAGTCAGTTTTCACCATTTGATCAGGGATTAGCCTTGTCCATCCTCCTTTAAGAGAATGACTTGGAGGCTGTAAGGAAAGACCTGTAACTAAATTCTTTCTATTGATTAGAGGTGTGAGGTTAGGGCAAAAAGTTGGGCTGATACTTGGAGGCACAGTCAGAATTTGTTTATGTAGAATAGGTCATTTGATAATTTTGAGCTTGTTTTTATTCTTTTAAAATAATTAGGCCAAGTGCAGTGTCTCACACCTGTAATCCCAGCCCTTTGAGAGGCTGAAGCATGTGGATTTCTTGGGTCCAGGAGGTCAAGATAAGCCTGGGCAACATAGTGAGATACCATCTCTACAAAAGATACCAGATTAGCCAGGCATGGTGGTACATGCGCCTGTAGTCCCAGCTACTCAGGAGGCTGAGGCAGGAGGATCTTTTGAGCCCAGGAGGAGACTGTAGTGAGCCAAGTTTGTGGGACTGCACTCCAGCCTGGGTGACAGAGCGAGACCTTCTCTCAAAAAAAAAGTAAAATAAAACAAAATAACGAAAGTAAATCATAAAACTCAACTATTTCTTAGAACAAAATTCCTCTTTATCAAAGAAAATGGAGCTCACCCTAAATGCAATGTACCAATGTTAGGTACCTATGTAATTTACGGAAAGCTAGAGAGAAAACTGGAGATGTCTTTTGTGCAGTAAAATAGAATCTTCCCATTTGATGATGTTAAATGCCATCACATTTCAATGGATAGCATAAGGTCTGACAGCAGGCAAAACGAGCTCATCCAGTGATGTGTGTGGCAAAACAACAGCTGTGATTGTTTTAGGTAATAGAAAAATAATTAACATATAATACACAATGCTGAAAAGCCTTGCGTTTGATCACAAACAAAAATATAACATTCCTTCTGAAGTTTTTAAGTATATGAGCAAAGAAAAACAAGTGGTTCCCAAATCCAACTGATCTTCAGCATTCCTTAGGGCTCTTCTAAAAAATTCTGGCTCTCAGGCACTGGCTCTGCAAGTGGTTATTCTGGAGGTCTGCAGAGAAGCCCAGGGTATCTTTTGTGAAACTATTCAGGGGACGTGATGATCATATAGTTTGGAAACCACTTCCTGAACTATACTGTGCTGTCTGCTTAATAGGTCTTACATCTTTTTCTGACCTGCTTCATGGTGTCTTAAACCAAGAGATTTGTGAGTTAAGATGTATGTGTGT
The DNA here is from genome assembly GCF_029281585.2 of Gorilla gorilla gorilla. Classification (NCBI taxonomy): domain Eukaryota; kingdom Metazoa; phylum Chordata; class Mammalia; order Primates; family Hominidae; genus Gorilla; species Gorilla gorilla. The sequence goes on along the minus strand of NC_073224.2, from coordinate 58,734,607 downwards.
TGTCAAAATGGATAATAATTGAAATTTCAAAGTCAGAATATGATAATAGCTACCGTGGAACACTTGTTCTCCTCAGTTTGTGTGAAATAACTGGTTAATTAAGTTCGTTCAATAAGTAGTTACTGAGCAGTCGTCTTTCAGATGTTGTCTATGTGTTAGTGATATAAGGTGAATACAAGTGAAAGATAACCCTGTTCTAATAGGCTTAACATTCCAGTAGAGGGAAACAGCAAAGTAAATAAATACATAGACTATTTAAGAAATAATAATATGTAAAAAGTTAAGGGAGAAGGTGAGTGCTAGAATGTGTGTATAACTGCGAGTATATGATATGGATTTTAAATAGAGTAGCTAGAAAATGCCTCTCCGAAATTATATTTGTTCAAAGACGTGAATGAAGTAGGGCAGGTAGCAATACTGATATCTGGTGGAAAGAAATTCTTCACAGAGGGAATACCAAGAGATGAGTGTGTTAGTTTCCTGTTTCTGCTGTAAAATTAGCTAAAAACAACAGAAATTTATTCTCTCACAGTTATGGAGGGCAGAATTCCAAAATCAGTATCATTGGGCTGAGATCACTGGCAGTATCACTGCCAGGGCTGTGCTCCTTCTGAAGTCTGTAGGGGAGAATTCATTCCTCTGGTGGCTACTGGCCTTCCTCAGTTTATGGCCACATCACTCTAATCTTCAAGTCTAGCATCTTCAAATCTCTCTCTCCCCCATCTTCATTGTGTGTGTGTGTGTGTGTGTGTGTGTGCGTGTGTGTGTGTAATCTTTCTCTTTCTCCCTCTTAGAAGAATATATGTGATTGCATTTAAGGTCCACCCAGATAATCCAGTATAAAATTTTCACCTCAAGATTATTAATTCAATCACGTATACAATGGCTTTGCCATATAAAATGACATTCACAGATTCCAGGGATTAGGACACGGATATCTTTTGAAGGCCATTTTGCAGCCTACCACAATGAGGATATGCTTGATGTATTTGAGGAATAGCAAGAAGGTCAACTGTGGACAGGGAAGAATAAGAAAGAAGAGTATAAGATGAGATGGAGAGGGAATGGTGAGGAGATCATTAAGGGTCCTGCAGATCATTTTAAGAACTTGGCCTTTTGCTTCAAATGAGACAGAGATACACAAGATGGTTTCAACAAAGCAGTGACATGAGATATGATTTATGTTTTAACAGAATTATTATTTTGGCTGCTGAGTTAAGGCTAGTCTGTAGGGGGCAAAGACAGGAGGAGGAAGGTTGGTTAGATGGTTTTAAGAATAACCCAGGCAAGAGATGACGGCAGCTTGGATTAGACTGGTGAGAAAGGGTTGTATTCCGGATATCTTTTAAAGGTAGAACCCACAGGATTTGCTGATGGATCATATGTGGGGTATGAGTCAACAAGAGATCAAGGATGACTTCACAGTTCTTCGCCTGAGAAAATTTAAGGATGAAATAGCCATTAACCAAGATGAGAAAGGCTGTGGGAGAGCTGGTTTGGGAGATATCAGGAGTCCAGCTTTGCACATGTTAAATTTGAGAAGCTCATTGATTTCTTAGAGGAAGCTTAAGGGAGAAAATCAGGCTAAAGACATAAATTTTGGAATCATCAGCATGTGTGTAGTATTATAGACTAGGAGACTAACTATATTCCCAAGTTGGTGAGTGTCAGGCCTCTGAGCCCAAACTAAGCCATCATATCCCCTGTGACCTGCACGTACACATCCAGATGGCCGGTTCCTGCCTTAACTGATGACATTCCACCACAAAAAAAGTGAAAATGGCCTGTTCCTGCCTTAACTGATGACATTGTCTTGTGAAATTCCTTCTCCTGGCTCATCCTGGCTCAAAAGCTCCCCTACTGAGTACCTTGTGACCCCCCACTCTGCCCTCCAGAGAACAACCCCCCTTTGACTGTAATTTTCCTTTACCTACCCAAATCCTATAAAATGGCCCTGCCCCTATCTGCCTTCGCTGACTCTCTTTTCAGACTCAGCCCGCTTCCACCCAGGTGATCAAAAGTTTTATTGCTCACACAAAGCCTGTTTGGTGGTCTGTTTACACAGATGCACATGAAATTTGGTGCCGTGATTCAGATCGGGGGACCTCCCTTGGGAGATCAATCCCCTGTCCTCCTGCTCCTTGCTCCGTGAGAAAGATCCACCTATGACCTCAGGTCCTCAGACCAACCAGCCCAAGAAACATCTCATCAATTTCAAATCCGGTAAGCGGCCTCTTTTTACTCTCTTCTCCAACCTCCATCACTATCCCTCAACCTCTTTCTCCTTTCAATCTTGGCACCACACTTCAATCTCTCCCTTCTCTTAATTTCAATTCCTTTCATTTTCTGGTAGAGACAAAGGAGAGACATTTTATCCGTGGACCCAAAACTCTGGCACCAGTCACAGACTAGGGAAGGCAGCCTTCCCTTGGTGTTTAATCATTGCAGGGACACCTCTCTGATTATTCACCCAGGTTTCAGAGGTGTCAGACCACACAGGGATGCCTGCCTTGGTCCTTCACCCTTAGCGGCAAGTCCCGCTTTTCTGGGGAAGAGGCAAGTACCCCAACCCCTTCTCTCTGTGTCTCTACCCCTTCTTCGCCTTTCTGGGGGGCAGGAAACCCCCAACCCCTTCTCCTTCACCCTTAGAGGCAAGTCCCGCTTTTCTAGGGGAGGAGCAAGTACCCCAACCCCTTATATCTCTGTGCCCCGATCCCTTATTTCCATGCCCCAACCTCATATCTCTGTGCCCCGATCCCTTATTTCCACACCCCAACCCCTTATATCTCTGTACGCCATCCCTTATTTCTGTGCCCCAACCTCTTATATCTCTGCACCCCAATCCCTTATTTCCACACCCCAAACTCTTATATCTTTGCACCCCGATCCCTTATTTCTGCACCACAACCTCTTATATCTCTGCACCCCAATCCCTTATTTCCACTCCCCGACCTCGTATCTCTGTGCCCTGACCCCTTTCCCGCTTTTCTGGAGGGTAAGAACCCCTGAACCCCTTCCCTCCGTGTCTCTACTCTCTCTTTGCTCTGGGCTTGCCTCCTTCACTATGGGCAAACTTCCACCCTCCATTCCTCCTTCTTCTCCCTTAGCCTGTGTTCTTAAGAACTTAAAACCTCTTCAACTCTCACCTGACCTAAAATCTAAGCATCTTATTTTTTTCTGCAATGCCGCTTGACCCCAATACAAACTCGACAGTAGTTCCAAATAGCCAGAAAATGGCACTTTCAATTTTTCCATCCTGCAAGATCTAAATAATTCCTGTTGTAAAATGGGCAAACGGTCTGAGGTGCCTGACGTCCAGGCATTGTTTTACACATCAGTCCCTCCCCAGTCTCTGTGCCCAGTGCAACTCATCCCAAATCTTCCTTCCTTCCCTCCCACCTGTCCCCTCAGTCCCAACCCCAAGCATTGCTAAGTCTTTCTAATCTTCCTTTTCTACAGACCCATCTGACCTCCCCTCCTCCCCAGGCTGCTCCTCGCCAGGCCGAGCTAGGTCCCAGTTCTTCCTCAACCTCTGCTCCTCCACCCTATAATCCTTTTATCACCTCCCCTCTTCACACCTGGTCTGGCTTACAGTTTCGTTCCATGACTAGCCCTCCCCCACCTGCCCATCAATTTACTCTTAAAAATGTGGCTGGAGCTAAATGCATAGTCAAGGTTAATGCTCCTTTTTCTTTATTCCAAATCAGATAGCATTTAGGCTCTTTTTCATCAAATATAAAAATCCAGCCCAGTTCATGACTCGTTTGGCAGCAACCCTGAGACACTTTACAGCCCTAGATCCTAAAAGGTCAAAAGGCCGTCTTAGTCTCAAAATACATTTTATTACCCAATCTGCTCCTGACATTAAATAAAAATCCAAAAATTAAATTTCGGCCCTCAAACCCCACAACAGGATTTAATTAACTTCGCCTTCAAGGTGTACAATAATAGAAAAAAGTTGCAATTCCTTGCCTCCACTGTGAGACAAACCCCACCCACATCTCGAGCACACAAAACTTCCAAATACCTGAACCACAGTGGCCAGGCGTTCCTCCAGAACCTCCTCCCCCAGGAGCTTGCTACAAGTGCCAGAAATCTGACCACCAGGCCAAGGAATGCCTGCAGCCCACGATTCCTCCTAAGCCATGTCCCATCTGTGCAGGACCCCACTGGAAATCGGACTGTTCAACTCACCTGGCAGCCACTCCCAGAGCCCCTGGAACTCTGGCCCAAGGCTCTCTGACTGACTCCTTCTCAGCTTAGCGGCTGAAGACTGACGCTGCCTGATCGCCTCGGAAGCCCCGTAGACCATCACGGATGCCGAGCTTCGGGTAACTCTCACAGTGGAAGGTAAGTCCGTCCCCTTAGTCAATATGGAGGCTACCCACTCCACATTACCTTCTTTTCAAGGGCCTGTTTCCCTTGCCTCCATAACTGTTGTGGGTATTGACAGCTAGGTTTCTAAACCCCTGAAAACTCCCCCACTCTGGTGCCAACTTGGACAACACTCTTTTATGTACTCTTTTTTAGTTATCCCCACCTGCCCAGTTCCCTTATTAGGCTGAGATATTTTAACCAAATTATCTGCTTCCCTGACTATTCCTGGACTACAGCCGCATCTCATTGCTGCCCTTCTCCCCAACCCAAAACCTCCTTCGCGTCTTCCTCTCATATCCCCCCACCTTAACCCACAAGTTTGGGACATCTCTACTCCTTCCCTGCAACCGATCACATGCCCATTACCATCCCATTAAAACCTAATCACCCTTACCCCGCTCAAAGCCAATATCCCATCCCACAGCATGCTTTAAAAGGATTAAAGCCTGTTATCACTCGCCTGCTACAGCATGGGCTTCTAAAACCTATAAACTCTCCTTACAATTCTCCCATTTTACCTGTCCAAAAACTGGACAAGTCTTACAGATTAGTTCAGGATCTGCGCCTTATCAACCAAATTGTTTTGCCTATCCATCCTGTGGTGCCCAACCCGTACACTCTTTTGTCCTCAATCTCTTCCTCCACAACTCACTATTCCGTTCTCGATCTTAAAGATGCTTTTTTCATTATTCCCCTGCACGCCTCATCCCAGCCTCTCTTTGCTTTCACTTAGACTGACCCTGACACCCATTAGGCTCAGCAAATTACCTGGGCTGTACTGCTGCAAGGCTTCACAGACAGCCCCCATTACTTCAGTCAAGCCCAAATTTCATCCTCATCTGTTACCTATCTCAGCATAATTCTCATAAAAACACACGTGCTTTGCCTGCTGATCATGTCCGCTTAATCTCCCAAACCTCAATCCCTTACAAAACAACAACTTTCCTTCCTAGGCATGGTTAGTGCGGTCAGAATTCTTACACAAGAGCCAGGACCGCATCCTGTAGACTTTCTGTCCAAACAACTTGACCTTACTGTTTTAGCCTAGCCGTCATGTCTCCGTGCAGCAACTGCTGCCGCCCTAATAATTTTAGAGGCCCTCAAAATCACAAACTATGCTCAACTTACTCTCTACATTTCTCATAACTTCCAAAATCTATTTTCTTCCTCATACCTGACGCGTATACTTTCTGCTCCCTGGCTCCTTCAGCTGTACTCACTCTTTGTTAAGTCCCACATTATTCTGGATACCACACCTGACCCTCATGACTGCATCTCTCTGATCCACCTGATGTTCACCCCATTTCCCCACATTTCCTTCTTCTCTGTTTCTCACCCTGATCACACTTGGTTTATTGATGGCAGTTACACCAGGCCTAATTGCCACTCACCAGCAAAGGCAGGCTATGCTATAGTATCTTCCACATCTATCATTGAGGCTACCACTCTGCCCCCTCCACTACCTCTCAGCAAGCTGAACTAGTTGCCTTAACTCAAGCCGTCACTCTTGCAAAAGGACTACGTGTCAATATCTATACTGATTCTAAATATGCCTTTCATATTCTGCACCACCATGCGGTCATATGGGCTGAAAGAGGTTTTCTCACTACACAAGGGTCCTCCATCATTAATGCCTCTTTAATAAAAACTCTACTTAAGGCCGCTTTACTTCCAAAGGAAGCTGGGGTCATTCACTGCGAGGGGAATCAAAAGGCATCAGATCCCATTGCTCTAGGCAACGCTTATGCTGATAAGGTGGCTAGACAAGCAGCTAGCTCTCCAACTTCTGTCCCTCCTGGCCAGTTTTTCTCCTTCACATTGGTCACTCCCACCTACTCACCTGCTGAAACTTCCACCTATCAATCTCTTCCCACACAAGGCAAATGGTTCTTTTTTTTTTTTTTTTTTGAGACGGAGTCTCGCTCTGTCGCCCAGGCTGGAGTGCAGTGGCGCGATCTCGGCTCACTGCAAGCTCCGCCTCCTGGGTTCACGCCATTCTCCTGCCTCAGCCTCCCGAGTAGCTGGGACTACAGGCGCCCGCCACCACGCCCGGCTAATTTTTAGTATTTTTAGTAGAGACGGGGTTTCACCGTGTTAGCCAGGATGGTCTCAATCTCCTGACCTCGTGATCCACCCACCTCGGCCTCCCAAAGTGCTGGGATTACAGGCGTGAGCCACCACGCCCGGCCGCAAATGGTTCTTAAACTAAGGAAAATATCTCCTTCCAGCCTCACAGGCCCATTCTATTCTGTTGTCATTTCATAACCTCTTCCATGTAGGTTACAAGTCGCTAGCCCGTCTCTTAGAACCTCTCATTTCCTTTCCATCATGGAAATCTATCCTCAAGGAGATCACTTCTCAGTGTTCCATCTGCTATTCTACTACCCCTCAGGGATTGTTCAGGCCCCCTCCCTTTCCTACCCATCAAGCTCGGGGATTTGCCCCTACTCAGGACTGGCAAATTGACTTTATTCACATGCCTCGAGTCAGAAAACTAAAATATCTCTTAGTCTGGGTGGACACTTTCACTGGATGGGTAGAGGCCTATCCCACATGGTCTGAGAAGGCCATCACGGTCATTTCTTCCCTTCTGTCAGACATAATTCCTCGGTTTGGGCTTCCTACCTCTATACAGTCTGATAACAAACCAGCCTTTATTAGTCAAATCAGCCAAGTAGTTTTTCAGGCTCTTAGTATTCAGTGAAACATTTGTATCCCTTACAGTCCTCAGTCTTCAGGAAAAGTAGAACAGACTAATGGTCTTTTAAAAACACACCTCACCAAGTTCAGCCACCAACTTAACAAGGACTAGACAATACTTTTACCACTTTCCCTTCTCAGAAGTCAGACCTGTCCTCAGAATGCTACAGGGTACAGCCCATTTGAGCTCCTGTATAGACGCTCCTTTTTATTAGGCCCCAATCTCATTCCAGACACCAGACTAACTTAGACTGTGCCCCCAAAAAACTTGTCATCCCTACTATCTTCTGTCTAGTCATACTCCTATTCACCGTTCTCAACTACTCACACATGCCCTGCTCTTGTTTACACTGCCGGTTTACACTATTTCTCCAAGCCATCACAGCTGATATCTCCTGGTGCTATCCACAAACTGCCACTCTTAACTCTTGAAGTAAATAAGTAATCTTTGCTGACAGGACTATGCTGAATTTCCTTAGGCACTCTAATTAGATGTCCTAGGTCCTCCCAATTCTCAGACCTTTAATATCTGTTTTTCTCCTTCTCTTATTCCGTTTAGTTTTTCAATTCATACAAAACTGTATCCAGGCCATCACCAATAATTCTAAATGACAAATGTTTCTTCCAACAGTCCCACAATGTCACCCCTTACCACAAAATCTTCTTCAGCTTAATCTCTCCCACTCTAGGTTCCCACGCCGCCCCTAATCCCGCTAGAAGCAGCCCTGAGAAACATCGCCCATTATCTCTCCATACCACCCCCAAAATTTTCACCATCCCAACACTTTACCACTATTTCATTTTATTTTTCTTATTAATATAAGAAGACAGGAATGTCAGTCCTCTGAGCCCAAGCTAAGCCATCATATCCCCTGTGACCTGCACGTACACATCCAGATGGCCGGTTCCTGCCTTAACTGGTGACATTCCACCACAAAAGAAGTGAAAATGGCCTGTTTCTGCCTTAACTGATGACATTGTCTTGTGAAATTCCTTCTCCTGGCTCATCCTGACTCAAAAGCTCCCCTACTGAGCACCTTGTGACCCCCACTCTGCCCGCCAGAGAACAACCCCCCTTTGACTGTAATTTTCCTTTACCTACGCAAATCCTATAAAATGGCCCCACCCCTATCTCCCTTCGCTGACTCTCTTTTCGGACTCATTCCGCCTGTACCCAGGAGTGATTAAAAGGTTTATTGCTCACACAAAATCTGTTTGGTGGTCTCTTCACATGGAGGTGCATGAAAGTGAGGGTAGACAGTGAAGAAAACTGTTGCAAAGACTGAGCCCTGGGGGCATCCCATGTCTGAAAGGTTGAGGAAAAAAGCAACTAGCAAGTGAGGCTGAAAGGGGACCACATATGTAATAGGAAGAAAAAGAAGGAAGTGGTGTCCAGGCAGAGAAGTGTATTAAAGGTTTGAAAAAGGAAATGATAATTATGACAAATGCTCCTTAGAGGTGAAGAAAGATGAGAGCCTGACTGCAGTCAGTAACTGTAAAAGAGAAATGGAGGACAGGAACTGGAGAGATGCAGAAACCAGACAAGACTTTTAAGAATTTGCTATAAAGAGGAGAGAAGACAGAGTGGGTCTTTGGAGGGGGAAGTGAGGTTCTTTGAAGCTTTTTTTTAAAGGTATTTATTGCTAAAAGGAATGATGAGTATAGAAGGAAAACACATGATGTAGGAAAGATAAAAGAGAATGGAATCTAGTGCAGAAGTGGATGGGTTTGGCCTCCCCAGGAGGAGGGCAGACCATCTCCAGTAGTACAAGGAGACAGATGGTGAGAGGTGGCAGATGAGGTGTGGGAGTGTGCAAGAGTTCTCTTCTCAGTGCTTACATTGTCTCTCTGAAATACGAAACAGGTTACCAACTGAGAGTGAGCGCAGCAGAGCCAGTGTTGCAGGTTTGAGAAGAGAGAAGGTATGACATAATTCTCTGGGAGATATGACAGTAATGTGCTGGGGAAGTGACGAGTGAATGTCAGCAGCATTATGGACATACATGAGGTTCCTGGCCTTGAATCTGAAGTCAGACAAGCCAGTGTGGTTGTGTGGTTGTTCTCCAGCTACTTTCAGCAACAGCAACACAGGTGTGGAGTTGACAGACAGGTACATTGAACCAGAGCTGTGATTTAGACAAGCCAGTTTTATAACTTAAAAGAATGACATGGAGTTGAGGATGAATGTGAGGACATGATAATAATGATTGAGCATTGAATTTAAGCTGGGTAGGAGGGAATTGAGGACATGTGAGAGTGTGGTCACATTGGAAAGGTGAGATTGATAGATTGTAGGCCTGGTGCTCTGAAAGGATGTAAAATCAGGTTTACAGAGGGATGTGATAGACTGATTGCAAAAAAAAAAAAAAAAAAAAAAAAAAGGCCCCATTATCAATTCCTCCTTAGACCCACACCTTTCCTCCCATCAAGAGGTGAAGTCCGTGTTTAATTCTCTTATATCTAGGCTGGCCTTGTGACTTTCCTTCACTGACAGAATAGAGCATAAGGCCTTAAGCATGTCTATGTATTCCCTTGGGCATTTGGCTCTGCTGTGAGAACTGAGAACCAAGCCTAGGAGCAAGGAGATCACATGAAGCAGAACCAAATCGTCCTAACTGAAGCCAGCCATGCTAGCCCACAGCATACATACCAGCTGACCACATACGAACAAGACAGTGGGAGATTAGCTAAGCCTAGACCCGCTCAGCAGCCCAGCTCAGGAGAACTGTCCAACCAACTCATAGACTCGTGATAAATAATAAAGGACTGTTACCTCAAGCTGCTAAATTTTGGAGTTATATGATTATAAAACAATAGCTAACTGATAAAAAGGAGGAGCTAGAAAGAAAAACTGTAGTAATTAGAAAGATACAACACTTTCTAAAATTGAGATGATGAAAGCATTTCAGTCTTTGGTAGAAATAAGGTCTAGGGTGTGACTATGGGATGAGTGGTTGAGGTAAAGTAGAACATGAGATCGGGGAGGAGAAGAGCTCAAGAAACTGATCTTCTATGTGTATTGAAATCACCAAAAATCAAGGGAAGAGTAGTGTTAGAGAGTGTTATAGCAAATCTGGAGCTAAAATCTTCAAGAAATGAGACAGCCTGACCAGACTCTAGCGACTGATACAAAGGGTAGGAGTGGATGGCAGTCTGGTGATATGAGATCCAAAGCAGGAGTACTTTTTTCTGGAAAATGGAGGGAGAAGTTTCTAGAAGTAACAGTGAGCAACAAGGAAAACTCTTAACTCATCTCCTGGCCTAGTGGCATATGGTCTATGGAACTAAAAACAGCTACCACTTGCGAAGGCTGCAGGGGAAGCTGTGTCCTTAAAGAAATGTAAGAAAATGAAGAAAACAATCAGAAAAGAGAGACAATAGAGGAGATTTTGCTGATGATGGAATGTTCAATTCAGAGGGCACAATGAATGGGTTTTAGGGGTTGGATATGGGTGGGAGATGGTAGCATAATAGAGAACGTAGAGAGCTTCATGAAGACCGAAGTTTGGGAGGTGAGGAGTGCCTAAAGTTTGTGTGGTAACTGACATACACCAGGTAAATAGGGAGTCCATATATCCCATTTTCCCTCGGTAGTCTTGGTTTACGTCAATTATCACAGTCATGGCCAATTTAGCACTGACCTGGACAAGTGCTCTGATTACGACAATTTATGTGGGTATTTCACAGATAAAGGGCATAACATCAGTCCTGGTAGGCATGACTGTGGTGATGGTGATGGTGAAATAGTTAGGCTTGTGGGTAGGGAAGAGTGAATTTTCAGCTCTACTAGATGGAGCTATGGAGGACAGAGGGGTTCTTACTCCAAGCATGAGGGGGTTCATACTTAACAAAAGCTAGGAGAGGGATCAAAGGTTAAAAATGAACTTGGATAAGTTTATGCATATAACAGTATGTATTTATATTTTGCATGAGATTGGAGTTCCTTAATTGAAATGAACTAAGAATGAATAACTTAAGCTTAATTTTGGAAAAACCTTGACATATGCTGGGTCAAATGTAGAACACAATCTCTTCTCTCCCACAGTCAGTAAATGGTACCACCATTCATCCAGTTATATAATCCTGAAGCTTCAGAGTCACTCTCAGTTCTTCACATTATCTCCCTTCCCTCACCTAGTTCATCAGCAAATTTTATAGGCCCTATCTTCAAAATATATCCTGAATCTGGTCACTGTCCACTACCTCTACCACCTCTACAACCACCATCCTAGCCTAAGCCACTGTTATCTCTTGCCTGGGGTTTGGCAAATGTGTCCTAACAAGACCTCTTATTTTCAGATTATGTTATTCCCTTGTTGAAAATCCCCCTAAAGCTTCTTGTCACTCTTAGAACAGAAATCAAAAGTCATTATTATACGCAAGGTTAGAGGTCAACAAGCTGTAACCTTCAGGCCAAATCCAGCCCACAGCTTGTTCACATTTAAAATGCAAGCTAACATTTTAAATGATTTTTTTAAAGTAAAAAAATAATAATTTTATTGACTCTTGAAAATAATAAGCTATTCTCATTTCACTGCCCATGAAAAAAGTTTTATTGGAACAGCCATGCTCATTCATTTATGTATTCTCTTTCACACTGCAGCGGCAGAGTGAGCAGCTTCAGCTGAGCCCATGTGGAAGGAAAGCCTAAAGTATTTATCAATACTGCCTGGTGTTTTATAGAAAAGTTTGCCACCCACTGCCCTACGAGATGCCTGTATTATCTGGATCCTGTAACCTCATCTTCTACCACTTTCCCTTGTTTCTTAAACATATTTTGCCTTAAGCCCTTTGTATTTGATGTTTCTTCTATGCAGGTGGTGTTTCCCCTGATGGTTGCATGGCTTCTACGTTCTATCATGGTTTAATCTATTACTGTGCTTAGCCTCACCTTGCAAGGAGAAGCCATGGAAAACAAAGTCTGGGGAAACCCATTCTTCATTCAAAACATAGCCTTCAGAGAAAATCAGTTTTCTGTTATGGTTGTTAATAAACAACCCAATCAAATTAAGTAGAAACTTATAGGGAAAAAATGTGATGCTCCCTATGTTAAATACTTTTTAAAATCCAAGTCAGTTTATACAAATTTATGATACGATGTACTACTATCAAAGACACCTAGTGTTTAATGGTGAAGATCAAGTCCTTAGCCATTGTTTTTCTTAGAATTATTTAGAAATTTAAATTTTAAGTTGGATCCTATAACTTAATCCTAGAGATCCTCAGTGTCTGATGTGAGACATGAACAGACTGGCCTAAAATGATCTTTAGGTTTTGCTTCTGACAAAAATTCTGTAAATGTGGGATGTATTGTTTTTAGAGGAAAGAGGTTAGAAAGAAAGTTTGTTTTAACATAATAAAAACTTTTTTAATATAAAGAAGAATATATACAATAGTAATTAATGAACAATAAAAGAATCTCTATCCCAATGATTATTATATATCTTTTCAGCTGGGTCCCAACTGCACTTAAACCTACCCATCAAAAGATTCTTGTTTTCCTTATTTGAGGTTTAGTTGACATACAAGAAACTATTTGTACATTTTAATATGTACAGTTTGATAAGTTTTGACCTAGGTATACATCTGTGAAACCATCACCACAATCAAGATAATGAACATATCAATTATCCCTAAAAGGTTCCTCATGCCCCTGGGTATTTTCTCCATCCTGTCACTCCCGGTATTCCCTTTACCTGTTCCCAGGCAACCACTGATTTGCTTTCTCTAACTATAGATTAATTTGCATTTTAAAGAATTTTATAACAATGAAATAATATTATATTCTGGCTTCTAAATTATTTGCACAGTGTAATTATTTTGAATTGCACTCATGTGTTTATCAGTAGTTCATTTCATTATTATTCAACTGACTTTTATAGATTATATGGATACATCACAATTTATCCATTATCTGTTGACACTTGGCTTGTTTCCAATAGTTGGCTATAACAAAGCAAGTTGTTCTGAATATTCATATACAGGTCTTTGTATAAATACATTCTTTTATTTCTTAAAAAAATGTAAATTGATTCATAATACTTGTACATGTTTATGGGGTACATGTGATGTTTTGTTAGATGCATAAAATGAGTAATTATTGAGTCAGGATATTTGGGGTATCCATTACCTTGAGTATTTATCATTTCTATGTGTTGGGAACATTACAAGTCCTCTCTTCTAGCTATTTCAAAATATACAATACATTGTTAACTATAGTCACCCTACTCTGCTATCAAACATTAGAACTTATTCCATCTAACTGTGTGTTCGTACCCATTAACCAACCTCTTTTTATCCCCACTCCCACACACACTCTTGCGAGCCTCTGGTATTTATCATTCTAATCTCTATCTCTATTAGATCAACTTATTTATCTCCTACATATGAGTGAGAACATGTAATATTTGTCTTTCTGTTCCTGGCTTATTTCACTTAATGTAATGATCTCCAGTTCCACCCATGTTGCTGCAAATTACATAATTTCATTCTTTTTTATGGCCAAGTAATGTTCCATTGTGTGTGTGTGTGTGTGTGTGCATGGAATACACACACAATGGAATGAAATATTGTGTGTGTATATACACACACACACACACTATATATATATCTATATAGTAGATAAATGGATGAACAAATTTATCCATGGATGGACGAATGGATGAATGGATTTAAAAATGTGATATCATTTAAATTAAATCACCTTAAATTAAATGATTTTAAAAAATTAAATCATTTTTTAAACGTGAGATATATTATGCCCTTTATCTGTAAAATATTCATGTAAATTGTCCTAATCAGAGCACTTGTCCAGGTCTATGTTGAATTGGCCAGGACTCTGCGACAATCGACATAAACCAGGACTACTGAGGGGAAATGGGGATGTATGGACTCCCTATTTACCTGGTTTATGTCAGTAACCACAAAACTTTTGGCACCCCTCACCTCCAAAACTATGGTCCTCATGAAGCTCTATCTGTTCTCTATTATGCTACCATCTCCCACCCACTTCTACCCCCTAAAACCCATCCATTGTGTTCTCTGTATTGAACATCCCATCGTCAACAAAATCTCCTCTATTGTCTACCTCTTTTCTGATTGTTTTCATCCTTTTCTTGCACTTTTTGAGGACACAGCCTTCCCTGCAGCCATCTCAAGTGGTTGCTGTTTTTAGTTCCATAGTCCATATGTCACTGAGCCAGGAGATGAGTTAAGATTTCCCCTTGTTCTTGATTGTTACTTCTGGAGCTTTTGACTTTAAGAAATTTTGGAGACTTTTTGTGTGTCCTAACACATGGTCTATCCTGAAGAACATTTCATGTCCTGATGAAAATAATGTGTGTTCTATAGCTGTTGGGTGAAATGTTCTATAAATGTCTGTTAGGCTCATTTGGTCTAATGCACAGTTTATGTCCAGTGTTTCTTTGTTAACTTTCTACATGATCTGTCTAATAGTGAAAGTGGGATGTTGAAGTTCCCAACTATTATTGTATTTAAGTCTACCTCTCTTTTTAGACTTAATAATATTTATATATCTGGGTGCTCTAGTGTTGGGAGTGTATTTGTTTAGAATTGTTATATTTCCTTGCTGAATTGATCCCTTTATCATTATATAATGAGCATTTTTATCTCTTTCTACTATTTTGACCCGAAGTCTGTTTTATATAATATGAGTATGGCTACCTCTGCTCACTTTTGGTTTCCAGTTGCATGAAATATTATTTTCCATCTCTTTACTTTTGGCCTTTATGTGCCTTTCAGGTGAGATGAGTTTCTCATGGGCAGCATGTAGTTGGGTCATTTTAAAAATTTATTCTTCCAATCCGTATCATCTAAGTGGAAAGTTTATCCATTTGCATTCAAGGTTATAATTGATATGTGAGGGCTTATTTCTGTCATCTCTGGTTGTTTTATATATCCTTTGTTCGTTTCTTTCTCTCTTACTGTTTATCAATGTGATTTGTTGGTTTTCTGTAGTAGCAACATTTGGGTCCCTTCCCTTTCTTATTTGTATGTTTGTTCTACCAGTGAGTTTCATACTTTCATGTTTTTTTAATGGTAGATATCGTGTTTTCACTTCCAGATTGAGGACTCCCTTGAGCATTTCTTGTAGGACCTGTGTAGTGGTGATAAATTCCCTCATTTTTGCTTGTCTTGGAAAGACTATATGTCTCTTTCCTTTGTAAAGGATAACTTTGCAGGGTACAATATTCTTGGTACTTTAAATATATCATCCCATTCTCTCTTGGCCTATAAAGTTTCTACTGAGAAATCCATTGTAAGTGTGATGTAGGTTCCCTTATAAGTAAAAGCCACTTATAAGGGAAACTGCTAGAGGAAACTGTGGTGAAGTTTTTCTGGGTACTAGGGTGCCAAGTGAGCCAGTCCTTTGTTCCCTAGATGCTATCCCCTTGTTGGTTTTAGAATTCTCTCTTCGTCTTTGATTTTTGACAGTTTGACTGTAAAGTGCTGTGGAGAAGACATTTTTGAATTATATCTGTTTCAAGATCTCTGAGCTTTCTGTATCTGGATGCTTAAATCTCTTGCTAGACTTGGGAAGTTTTCAGCTAGTATTTTGTTAAATAGGTTCTCCAACACTTTTGTTTTCTTTTTGCATTCTGAGACACTGAAAGTTCAAATATTTAGTCACTTTATTGCGTCTCATTTCAAAAGACCTGTTATCAAGTTTTAAAATTCTTTATTCTGCTTGATCTAGTATATTATGAAACCTTTCAAATGTATTTTACATTTTATTCAATGGATTCTTCATTAAAATTTTTTTAATTTTTAATTTTTGTGGATATATATAATAGGTGTATATATTTATGGTATACATAAGATATTTGGTACAGGCATGCAGTGTGTAATAATAACACCATGGGAAATTAGGTATCCATTCTTACAAGCATTTATCTTTTGTGTTGCAAACAATCCAATTATACTCTTTTAGTTATTTATTATTATTATTATTTTTTAGACGAAGTCACACTGTCACTCAGGCTGGAGTGCCGTGGTGCAATCTCGGCTCACCGCAACCTCCACCTCCCAGGTTCAAGCAATTCCCATGCCTCAGCCTCCCACGTAGCTGGGACTACAGACACACACCACCATGCCCGGCTAGTTTTTTGTATTTTTTAGTAGAGACGGGGTTTCACCATGACGGTCAGGCTGGTCACAAACTCCTGACCTCAGGTTATCTGCCCGGCTTAGCCTCCCAAAGTGCTGGGATAACAGGCATGAGCCACCATGCCCAGCCTCTTTTAGTTATTTTTAAATGTACGATTAAACTATTATTGACTACAGTACTTCTGTTGTGCTATCAAACACTAGGTTTTATTCACTCTTAATATGCTTTTTTTATACCCATTATGCATCCCTACCTCCCACCCTGGGATCCCACTACCCTCCCTAGGATCTGGTAACCATCCTTCTATTCTCTATCTCCATGAATTGTAATGTTTTGCTTTTTGGTTCCCACAAATAAAAGAGAATTTGCAACGTTTGTCTTTCTGTGCTGGGCTTATTTCACTTAATATAATGATCTCCAGTTCCATCCATGTTGCTGCAAATAAAAGACTCTCATTCTTTTTTATGGCTGAATATTACTCCATTGTGTATAAGTATTACATTTTCTTTATCCATTTATCTGTTGATGGAACACAGGTTGCTTCCAAACCTTGGCTATTGTGAACAGTGCTGCAACAAACATGAGAGTACAGCTATCTCTTCAATATACTGATTTCCTTTCTTTTGGTAATATACCCAGCAATGAGATTGTTAGATCATATGATAGCTCTATTTTTAGTTTTTTGAGGAACGTCTGAACTGTTCTCCATAGTGGTTGTACTAATTTACATACCCACCAAAAGTGTACAAGGATTCCCTTTTCTCCACAGTCTTTCCAACATTTGTTAGTGACTGACATTTGGATGAAAGCCATTTTAACTGGGGTGGGATGATATCTTATTGCAGTTTTGATTTGCATTTCCTTGATGAACAGTGATGTTAACCACCTTTTCATATGCCTGTTTGTCATTTGTATGTCTTCTTTTGATAAATATTTTTTGAAATCTTTTGACCATTTTTAAATCAAATTATTAGATTTTTTCCATAGTTGTTTGAATGCCTTATATATTCTGGTTACTAATCCCTTGTCAGATGGGTAGTCTGAAAATATTTTCTCCAATTCTGTAGGTTGTCTCTTCACTTTGTTGATTGTTTGCTTTGTTTTGTAGAAGCTCTTTAACTTGATGTGATCTCATTTGTCCATTTTGCCTTTCATTGCCTGTGCTTGTGGGGTATTACTCAAGAAATTTTTGCCAAGACTAATGTTCTGAGCTCCCCCAATGTTTTCTTACAGTAGTGTCATAATTTGAGGTCTTCAATTTGAATCTTTAATTCATTTAGGTTTTATTTTTGTATATGGTGATAGATAAGGCTCAAATTTTATTCTTCTGCATATGGATATCCAGTTTTCCCAGCATCATTTATTGAAGAGACTGTCTTTTCCCCAATATATGTTCATGGCATCTTTGTTGAAAACAAATTCACTGTAGGAGTATGGATTTGTTTCTGGGTTCTCTATTCTCTTCCATTGGTCTATGTGTCTATTTTTATGCCAATACCATGTTGTTTTGGTTATTATAGCTCTGTAGTATAATGTGATTCTTCCAGTTTTGTTCCTTTTGCTTAGGATGGCTTTGGCTATTCTGGGTCTTTTGTAATTCCATACAAATTTTAGGATTTTTTTTTCTGTTTCCGTGAAGAATGTCATTGGTATTTTGATAGGGATTGCATTAAATCTGTAGATTGCTTTGGGTAGTATAGACATTTTAACAACATTGATTCTTCTATTTCATGAACATGGACTTACTTTCCAATTTTTTGTGTCCTCTTAAATTTCTTTCACCAGTATTTTAAAGTTTTCATTATAGACATCTTTCAGCTCTTTGGTCAATTCCTAGGTATTTAATTTTATTTGTGGCTATTGTAAATGGGATTAATTTCTTGATTTCTTTTTCAGATTGTTCACTGTTGGTATGTAGAAATGCTACTGATTTTTGTATACTGATTTTGTATCCTGCAAATTTACTGACTTTGTTTGTAAGTTCTAATAAGTTTTTGGTGAAGTTTTTAGTTTTTTCCAAATATAAGATCATAGCATCTGAAAGCAAGGATAATTTGACTTCTTCCTTTTCAATTTGGATACTCTTTATTACTTTCTCTTGTCTGATTGCTGTAGCTAGGACTTCCAGTACTGTGTTAAATAACAGTGTGACAGTGAGCATCCTTGTTGTGTTCCAGATCTAAGAGGAAAGGCTTTCAGTTTTTTCCCATTCAGTATGATGCTGTATTAGTCCATTATCACATTGCCATAAAAATACCTGCGACTGGGTAATTTATAAAGCAAAGAAATTTAATTGGCTCATGGCTCTGCAGGCCGTACAGGAAGCATAGTTGTGGAGGCCTCAGGTAGCTTTTATTCATGGTGTAAGGCAAAGCTGGAGCAGCATCTTCACATAGCCAGAGCAGAAGGGAGGTGGGGGTAAATGCCCCACACTTTTAAACAACCAGATCCTGTGAGAACTCTATCACGAGAACAGCACCAAAGGGGGAAACCCATCCCATGATCCAATTGCCTCCCACCAGTCCTCACTTCTAACATTGGGGATTACAATTTAACATGAGATTTGGGCAGGGACACAGATCCAAAACATATCAGATACTACTTGTGGGTCTGTCATACATGGCTTTTGTTATGTTGTGGTATGTCCCTTCTATACCCAGTTTTTCGAGGTTTTCTTTTATCATGAAAAGATGTTGAATGTTATTAAATGCTTTTTCAGAATCAATTGACATGATCATATGGTTTGGATCCCTCATTCTGTTAATAAGATGTATCACACTGATTGACTTGCATATGTTGAATCATTCTTACATTCTTGGGATAGATCTCACTTGGTCGTGATGAATGATCTTTTAAATATATTGTTAAATTCTGTTTGCTAGTATTTTGTTGAGGACTTTGCATCAATGTTCATCAGAGATATTGGTCTGCAGTTCTTGATGTGTCTGTCTGGTTCTGGTATCAGTGTAATACTGGCCTTGTAAAATGAGTTTGAAAGTATTGCCTCCTCCTCTCTTTTTCTGAATAGTTTAAATAGGATTGGTATTAGTTCATTAAAAGTTTGGTAGAGTTCAGTTTTGCAGCCATTGGGTCCTGGGATTTTCATTACTGGGAGACTTTGTATTATTGCTTCAATCTCATTACTTCTTACTGTTCTTTTCAAGTTTTGGATTTCTTCATGATTAAATCTTAGCAGGTTTTATGTGTCTAGGCATTTATTAATTCCTTCTAGATTTTCCAATTTATTGGCACATGGTTGCTCATAATGGCTCTGATTATCCTTTAAATTTTTGTAGTATCAGTTGGAATGCATCCTTTTGTATCCCTGATTTTTAAATTTGGATCTTATCTCTTTTTTCTTAGTCTGGCTAAAGGTTTGGCAATTTTGTGTGTCTTTTCAAAAAAACAACTTTTGGTTTCATTGATCTTTTTTATTGTTTTCTTCATTTGAAATTCATTTATTTCTGCTCTGATATTTATTATTTCTCTATGCTAATTTTGGATTCAGTTTGCTCTTGATTTTCTGGTTCTTTAAGATGCATCATTAGGTTAGTTATTTGAAACTTTTCTTCTTTTTGGATGTAGGCTTAAGCTATAAATTTCCCTCTGAGTACTACTTTTGCTGTACCCCTTAAGTTGTGGTATGTTGTGTTTTCATTGTCATTTGTTTCAAGACATTTTTCAATTTCCTTCTTAATTTCTTCATTGACCCACTGGTCATTCAGAAGCATATTGTTTAATTTCCATGTGTTTGTATAGTTTCCAAATTTTCTTTTGTTATTAATTCGTAGCTTTATTCCATTGTGGTTTAGCATTTTTTTGTAGGACAGGTTTGGTGTTGATGAAATCCCTCAGCTTTTATTTGTTTGGGAAGGTCTTTATTTCTCCTTCAGGCTTAAAAGACATTTTCATCAGACATACTATTCTAGAATAAAAGTTATTTATTTATTTATTTATTTATTTATCTATTTATTTATTTATTTATTTATTTATTTATTCCTTTAGGGCTTTAAATATTTCATAGCACTCTCTCCTGGCCTATAATGTTTCCACGGAAAAGTCTGCTTCCAGGCTTATTGAGGCTGCATTGTATGTTATTTCTTGCTTTTCTCTTGTGCTTTAGGATCCTTTCTTTATCCTTGACCTTTGGAAGTTAGTGACTGTTAGTTGCCTTGAGGTAGTCTTCTTTGGGTTAAATCTGCTTGGTGTTCTATAACCTTCTTGGAGTTAACTGTTAACATTTTTCTCTAGGTTTGGGAAGTTCTTTGATATTATCCCTTCAAATAAACTTTCTACCCCATCTCTTTCTCTACCTCCTCTTTAAGGCCAGTTACTCAGATTTGCCCCTTTGAGGCTATTTTCAAGATCCTATAGGTGAGCTTCATTGTTTTTTATTCTTTTTCCTTTTGTTTCCTCTGATTGTATTTTCAAGTAGCCTATCTTTAAGCTCACTAACGCATTCTTCTACCTGATCAGTTCTAATGTTAAGAGACTCTGATGCATCCTTCAGCATGTCAATTACATTTTCAACTCTAGAATGTCTGCTTGATTTTTAACATTATTTCAATCTCTATTAAATTTATCTGATTGAATTCTGAATTCCTTCTCAGTGTTATCTTGATGGAAGCACCCCTATGACACCCACTACTGGGACTGCACTAGGTCAGACCTGAAGCCATTACAGCACTGGGCCTTGCCCAAGGCCCTTCTGTTGAGGGTGGCAACTTCCTCCAGTTCCTGGGTGTGTCCAGATGCCACACCCTGGGAACCAGGGTTTGGGGTTAAAACCCTTAGCTGTTTACCTGATATTCTATACTACTGCCACTAAGGTGGCACTCAAAACCACAATACAAAATCCTTCCCATTCTTCCTGCCCCTGTTGACAGGCAGAGGAGCTTCTTCCTGTGGCCAGCACAACCACCAGTCCACAGGAGGTTCTTCTAGGCCACCACCTATGTTCACTTAAAGTCCAAAGTCTCTTCCGTAAGCTTGTGGTGAATGCTGCCAGGCTAGCAACTCACCCTTCAGGGCAGTGGGCTCCCCTCTGGCCCAAGGCAAGAGCAGAAATACTGTCCAAGAGCCTAGGCCTGGACTTGGGGACCCCAATATCCTGCTTGTTGCTCTACCCAACTATGACTTCACTGGTACCTAGGATGCAATACAAAGTCCCCTTTGCTTTTCCCTCTGCTTTTCTCGAACAGAAGGAGTCTTTCACCATAGCCACCACAGCTGTGAATGTGCTGGGTCACCCCTGAAGTCTGCATGTCTCAGGGCCCAAGGCCCACAGTGTACTCCATGGGTATCACTGCTGGTTATTTAGAGCCCGTGGGTTCTTCAGTCAGTAGATGATGAATCCTACTAGGATTGGGTACTTTCCTTAAAGGTAGCAGATTCCCTTTTGGCCCAGGGTGTGTCTAGAAAAGTTGTCTGGGAGCTAGGGCCTGGAATGCGGGCCTCACAACTCTACCCCATGCCCTATCCTACTGTGGGTGAGCTGGTATTAAAGATGCAAGACAAAGTCCTCTTTACTCTTTGCTCTCCTTTTCTTAAAGAGAAGGTTTGGTTGCTCTGAGCTGCGCTGCCTGGGGTTGAGGGAGGGATGGCGCAAGCACTCCTTTAGCCTCACCAGCTGGTTTCTCCCTAGGTAATATGTCACCTTAGTTCACTTGCTCTAAGCCCAGGCTAGCACTAAGAATTGCCTAGGAATTACAGTCCTTGTGTCCTAGACTGCCTTTCAAGTTTACCTAGGACCCTAGAGTGCTTTAGCCCTCAGTTGTAAGGCTTGCCAAGAAACTCAAGTTCTGATTGCTGGGTTGGGCAATTTCCCTCTGGCTAGGACTGCTCCAAATGCTTCCTCTGTGCGCAAGGGTTGTGGCTGAGCCCAACATGGTTTTGCTCTTCACTGTGACAGGGAAGCACTGAGTTCAATGTAAAGTCCCTCCAAGTGATCCTCCTGAGTAGCTGGGACTACAGATGTGCGCCACCATGCTTGGCTAATTTTTTTGTATTTTTTATAGGGACAGGGTTTTGCCATGTTGCCAGGCTGGTCTCAAACTTCTGGACTCAAGCAATCTTCCTGCCTTGACCTCCCAAAATGCTGAGATTACTGTTGTGAGCCACTGTGCCCGGGCAATATCTATGTCTTTGGTAAATTTCTCACTCATATCCTGAATTGTATTTGTTTATTTATTTATTTATATTTTTTATGACCTGCCACTTCAGGAAGGGCTTCTTTATACCTCAAGAAAATAAGACATTAAAACAACAACAATGCTTTTCCGAACAACCACAATAAAATTTTCTTTATTCATTTCATTAAGTCCTATTAAGTTAATTTCTGTTCTGCTGGATCTTGGATTAAAAGTCTCATAAATCCTGGGCCTAGTGGTGCGCGCCTGTAATCCCACCTACTTGGGAGGCTGAGGTGGGAGGATTTTTTGAATTCAGGAGTTTGAGATCAGCCTGGGCAACATAATACGACCCTGTCTTGTTCTGTGGGCTATACAGGCTTCTGCTTCTGGAGAGGCCTCAGGAAACTTACAATTATGGTGGAAGGCAAAGGGGAAGCAAGCACATCTTACG
Source organism: Gorilla gorilla gorilla (assembly GCF_029281585.2). NCBI lineage: Eukaryota > Metazoa > Chordata > Mammalia > Primates > Hominidae > Gorilla > Gorilla gorilla. Next base: position 58,711,821 of record NC_073224.2, on the reverse strand, counting down.
TGGGTGGAGCAGGAGAAAGAGAAAGAGCCGGAATTGTTCTTCTAATTTTTTGTATTTTTCTGTATTCTCTTATATCTCACCGAGCTTCTTTTACATTACCGTTTTGAATTCTTTTTCCAGAATTTCATAAATGTGTTTTTCACTGGGATCTATTGCTGGAGATTATTATGTTCCTTTGGAGGTATAATAGTTCCCTGTTTTTTTCATGTTTGTTTGTCCGTATGTTGATATCTATGCATCTGGTGTAGCAGTGGCATCTTCCAATTTTTTGATTTTTCTTTCATAGGGGAGGTCTTTTTCCTCAATATGTATCTATAGTGTTAGTTGGGTAGAGCATTTTGGCTTTGATTCTAAGTGCATGCAGTAGTGTAGTCTCTGTATGATTTCTTTGGCTGTAAACAGCATCAGTGGTACCTTTGATTTCCTCAGTGACTTAGGTGTGGTTGCTAGTGGCAACTGTGGTGAAGTTTTTCTGGAGACTGGGATGCCAGATGAGCCAGTCCTTGGGCCCTAGTGGTGACAGTGGTGAGCTGGACATGCCAGTAGCTGGGCCTTAGGGTGGTATATGTTGGCAGCAGCATTAATGGGTCCAACTGGGTTGGTTCTCGGGTTTCCAGGCAACTTGCTTGGGTGTCAGTAGTGACAGTGGTGGGCAGGGCCAGTGGCTGGGTTCTTGGTCCCCTGGGCAGCCTGCATGATGTGAGCAGTGGTAGTAGCAGTGGTAGAACAAGCCTTTGGTTCTGATGTGGTCTGAACTGGTGTTGGTACTGGTTATGATGAGCAAGGTGGGCTAGTTCCCAGGCCTGCAGATAGTATGTGCAGGTGGGTGTCTGCTGTGGTGGTGGTGGCAGGGTGGGTGGGCCCAATCTCAGGCCCTGGAAGGAGTGCTTAGGTACCAATGATGATGCACCAGGCTGGACAATCCCCAGACCTCTGGACAGCATGCTTAGGCACTGGAGAGTTGGAGCCAGGTTGCAAGAGCCTGTCCTCACGACCCCCAGTGGTGTGTGCAGGTACTGGCTGTGGTAGGCAGGGGAAGGTTAATCCTCAGGTCCCTGGCAGAATGCTTGGACAGGGGCAGCAGTGCCTGTGCTGGAGTCCTGCTACTGGACAGATGAGGTTGCTTTCAGTGGCAGCAGTTGTAGGCAGGTGGCTGGAAAGCATGCACTTCCCTCATGTTTTGAATCTAGCAGTGGAAGCCCATAGCAGCAGTGGCTGCAGGCAGGTGAGTCTGTTCTCAGGGCAAGTGAAAATGCATGGTGACTCCACTGCTGGGGGAGTCAGGTTAACTGCCAAGGGCTTAAGCTTTGGTACTGGTGGCAGCAGCCAGCCACAGCAGTGGCTGCAGGCAGGAGGTATCAACAGGGCTTCAGGGATGTGGAGACGTAGGGGCTTTGGAGCTCCAGAGCAGGATGCAGTTAGGCGGGGCCAGGCTCTCAAAATGACACCTTCCTGTAGCTACTTAGAACTCAGCGGGTATGTGAGGTCCAGCACAATCTCCCTCTCTGGAGCAATGCTTTTCTGTAGTCTCCACACAGCTTCCCATGTTAGTCTCAGGGCCCAGGAGGATTGAAGGGATCACCTGTGCTGGGATTTCAGGAGTCCATGGTGGGAATGTGGACCCCTGGGGATTTCATACCTTTTTCCCACAATGGACAGCCTCTCAAGGTTCATAGCCAATCCTGGCCAAGCAGGCTGCCTCCCTTTCCACTTCTTTCTTGCTTTAGGTGTTTCCTCTCAGTTCTTTGTTGAATTTCAGTGTTCTCTGTTAGATGATCTATTCAAAGAGTGATTATCTACTCACTATTTTGGTTCTTCTTTGTGGAGAAGATGGGTACCAGATTCCTCTAGTCAGCCGTCTTGAAGACCTCCTCAACATATGCTTTTATCTCTTGTGAGTATGTACCTAGGAGAGGAATAGCTGGACTGTGTGACTCATTGGTCATATATGTTCTCCTTTTAAGAAACTACCAAGCTATCTTCTGAAATGGTTGAACCATTTTACATTCTCATTTGCAGTTTGCAAGATTTCCAGTTCCTCCTCATCCTCAACAACACTTGGAACAGCAAATCTTAGTAATTTTTGCTAGCCTAAGGTAGTGTGTAATGGTACCTCATTGTGGTTTTCATTTGAATATTTCTAATGACTAACGATGATGAGCAACTTTTCATGTGCTTATTTGCCATCTTTTTTGTGAACTCTGTTTAAGTCATTTGCTCGTTTCTTAATTGGGGTATCTGTTTTCTCACTTTTAAGTATTGAGAGCTCTTTATATATTCTAAATGTAAGTCTTTTGTCAGATACATACTTTGAAAATATTTTTTCATGGTTTGTGGCTTTGAAAGTGTGGCTTTAAAAATGTCTTAAAATAGCAGAAGGTTTCAATTGTGTTAAAGTATAATTTATCAATTTTTTCTTTTATGGATTGTGCTTCTGGTGTTCATAGTTAAGAAATATTTGCCTAACCATAGGTCACAAAGATTGTCTCATGTATAATCTTCTATAATTTGTATAGTTTTAGGATTTACATTTAGGTATATAATGCATTTTCAGTTAAATTTTATATGCAGTGCAAGACATGGATGGAAGTTTATTTTTGCATATATATATATATATATCTCCAATTGTTCCAGCACCATTGTTAAAAAAAGACTATCCTTTTCCCACTGAATGGACTTTGTGCCTTTCTTGAAAATTAGTTGACCATATATGTGTGGATTTATTTCTAGATTCACAGTTCTGTTCCATTGATGTATTTATTTGCCTTTACACCAATAGCACACTGTCTTGATTATTTTGGCTTTATAATAAGTGTTGAATCAGGTACTGTTACTCTTCTAACTTTGTTTTTATTTTTCTAAATGATTTGACCTTTCCAGATAATTTGTATTTACATATGAATATTATGATTAGCTTGTTTATTTCAAAAAAAAAATAAAGCTTGCTGGGATTTTGAATGGGATTGGTAAATCTATAGCTCAATTTGGGAAAAGTTGACATATTAACAATATTGACTCTCCTGACCCATGAACAAGGGGCTCATTTATTCAGGTCTTTAAATTTCTCCTAGAAACATTTTTGTAGTTTTCAGTGTATAGGTCTTAACACCTATTAGGCGAATTTATCCCTGAGTATTTCTTATTCTTTTAAGCTACTGTAAATGGTATTGTTTTTTAAAATTTTACTTTCTGATATTTCATTACTGGTAGATAGAAGTATAATTGATTTTTGTTTTATTGATCTTGTATCCTGCAACCAAGCTAAATTTACTTGGTAACAGTTTTGGGAGATCCCACCAAAATTTTCTGAATAAGCATATTGTTTATGAACAAAAACAGTTTCAATGTTCTATTTTCCTTTTCTTGCCTTGTTCCACTGGCTAGGACTTTTGGTGGTACAAGTTTAACAAAATGTACAGACAGCAGACATTCTTTTATTGTCTGCACCTTAAGGAAAGTGTGTTTGTATATTTGGTCTTTCACCATTAAGTGTGATATTAGCTGTAGGTTTTTTGTAGATATGCCCAGCATCAGATTAAGGAAAGTCTTTAGTATTTTTAGTTTAGTGAGAGTTAAAACATTTTCTTTTTTATTTCAATAGTGTTAGGGTAAAGGTGTTTTTTGGTTACATGAATGAATTGTACAGTGGTGAAGTCTGAGATTTTACCGCACTGGTCACCAGAGTAACGTACATTGTAACCAACATGTAGTTTTTTATCCCTCACCCTCCTCCCACCAAGTGAGAGTTGTTATAAACAATGGATGTTGCCTTTTCTCAAGTGTTTTTTCTGTGTCTATTGATATAATCATATTAAAAATTTAAAATTCTTTTATTATGCTCAGTTACATTGGTTGATATTTGAACATTAAACCAACTTTGCATTTCTGGGATAAATCATACTTGGTCATAATGTATTACCTATTTTATAGATCGTTGATTTAGACTTGTAAAATTTTGTTTAGACATCTTGCATCTATATACATAAAGAATACTGGTCTATAGTTATTTTTTCTTGTAATGTCTTTGTCAGGTTTTGGTATCAGGGTGATGCTGACCAGAGTAGAATGAATTGAACAGTATTGATACTGCATATTTTAGAATATAAAATTTAAGCCTTTTTCCATTAAAAGTAATGCAAAGGTGTTACAAAAAATGGAACAAGTAAACATAAAGTAAATGAGGCATTCCTCTACAATATAAAGACATAAGAGTCACTTTTTTCTGATAGAATTTTTAAAAATAGAGATACTTATGCTTTTTATATATATCACTTATATTTTCTTAAGATATCGTAATCCTTGTTCACATTTCCTTACAGTTTTAAAACATCATTTTAAATATTTGCCTCATATTCTATTGAGTGGATATAATTGTACATATTGCCTAATGTCAGAATTTCCCTTATTATATTGATAGTATAAATATTCTGTAAAGAATGTCTTAGAGAATATCAATTTCCCACAATTCGGATTACTCTCTTAGAATAAATACCTAGAAGTAGAATTACAGCACAAAATTTGTGAATATTTATATGACTTTTACATGTTTTTGTAGAATGTTTTAAAACAAAAATAAGGTGTCAGAGTCCTTGACTCCAATGAAAATGCATAAAAACATGTAGAATTTAAGGTATGTAGCATTAAATGTTCTGTAAGAGCAAATTGAGGGAAATGTTAACAAACTTCCAAAATTCTGTGTATATTTACTGAATAATTTAGCTTTGGCTCTATATGTTTTTAAACATACAATAATTCACTTAATATTCATAATTTTGAAAAACCCAAGAACAGTTTTGGAGGCAAAATTCCTAAACAATAATGGTCCCAATGGATTGATGAACACAAATAAGTAGATGTACGTTATTAAATGCATCAGGCAAGTATGGCAAGCTGTCTTTTGCTAGCTATGGAAGACGTCGAAAATTCTTTTTATTATTCTCCAAATTATTTTTTAAAAGAAACTCTGAAAATAGGTTAGTCATCATTAAAGTGTTGGGTAAGATGTCTGAATAAGGTTATTTCTGATTTCTAGAGGTTATTTTCTAGGAATGTCACAGAATTATATGGCATTTAAGTACATTTATCTTACTTTTAGATATAACAAGATTCATACGATTTCTGAAAAGCAAATGGAAATAAGGAGATAACTTATTAAAATAAAAGTTTTTTTAAAAAAGAATATATTATTTTGATTTCTGTATTAGTCAGGCTTCTCCAGAGAGACACAACCAAAATGAGATAGATAGATAGATAGATAGATAGATAGATAGATAGATAGATAGATAGATAGATAAAGAGAGGATTTATTAAGAGAATTGTCCTACATGATTATGGAGGCTGCGAAGTCCCACAGTGGACTGTCTGCAAGCTGGAAATCCAGGGATGTTGGTAGTATGCTCGGTTCAAGTTCAAAAGCCTCAGAACCAGGGAAGCTGATGGTGTAACTCTCAGTTTGGGGCCAAAGGCCTGTGAACCTGGGAGACCACTGGAGCAAGTCTTGGAGTCAAAAGGCTGAAGAGCCTGGAGTTCTTATGTCCAAGGGCAGGTGGAGAAGAATGTCTCAGCTCCAGGAGAGAAAGAGAGAGAGAGAGAGAGAGAGAGAGAGAGAGAGAGAGAGAGAGAGAGAGAGAATTTGCCTTTTTACTGCCTTTTTTTTTTGCCCCAGGTGATTGGATTGGTGTCTGTCTATAATGAGGGCAGATCTTCTCCACTCAGTCCACTGACTCAAATGTTAGTCTCTTCTGGAAACATTCTCACAGATATACCCAGAAATGATGCTTTGCCAGCTCTCTAGGTATTCCTTAGTGCCGTCAAGTTGACACCTAAAATTAAAGATCACAATTCTACCCCATGTCAACCAGGCACCCATATGCATCTCCTTAAACCATACCTAATCTCAAATAATAATAACAAGGTGATAGTTCCACCTAACATACAACTATCCTGCATACAACCAGAAATGTACAAGTCTTTTCCCCAGAAAACAAGATGAAGTCCTTGGGCAATGTTTTACTTTTCTCCTGATCTCCCATAACTTAAATACTATGATCTAAAATTAGCAATATTTAAATGCTGATATAAAGTCAATAAATTTTATGTTACATGATGAAGGAATAAGAGGAGAATAAAAACAAATATATTTGCATAACATATGCATATATTCAAACATATTTCTAACAAAATAAGGAAGAAATGCTTATGATGATTATAGTCCTCATTTCTGTAACTGGTCACGCTGTTGTAGTTGGTATTTATAACTACTTTATTCCACTCAATCTGTATCTTCCTTGCCTTTAGGCAAGCACTTTAGCTGCTTGTGGTTCTTTACCTGGAATAGTAACCCAACCCTTCATTCCTGGAGGGTCTGGGCCATTCAAAGTCTTGCCTGGATTGGGTTGTTATAATTTCCCATTGATCTTGGTCACACGACATGATAACACTAAGGGATGCCCTAAGGAAAATCCTGTATTCCAGACATACTCTTCCTTACCTCCATTGCAGAATAGTAGTCCAATTTCCGCGTGGTAGTCTGGATCAATCACCCAGTCCAATGTTGTAACTCCCTGCTTAGCCTATTGATCCAGAGGCATGAGGAACCCAAAGTGGCCAGGTGGCAAAATAATTTCCAGTTCAGGGGAATCATTGTATCTTCCGGTGGAAGCATTCCTCCCTCTGGAACTAACAGCTCTAGACCAGCAGAGCATAAAGTTGAGGGAACAGGAAGCAAAAATTTTGCTAGTGGGTCACTAGGGGTAATTGTGAGTGGTGCCATTCCCGTTTCAACCCCATTGATTCTTGGACCTGTGGATCTTCGCTATTGGAGAAATAATACTGTATTATTGGATACTGACCCAGGGCATATACAGCCTTCTGGAGAACCTTGCCCCAACCCTGGAAAGTACAGTCATCTAGTTGGTGTCATAACTGTGACTTCAAAAGGCTATTCTACTATTCTATTAAGCCAGCTGCCTCAGGATAATGGGGAACATAGTAAGACCAGTGAATTCCATGAGCATGAGCCCATTGTCACTTTTCTTTGACTGTAAAGAGAGTTTCTTGGTCAGATGCAATGCCCTGTGGAACCCCATGATGATGGATATTTATTGTCTTATCTGTTTTTACAAAACCATTTTCAATACTTAATATTTGAAATTTATATATCATTACCATTTTGTTTTAAATCAAGACACATTTTCTTTAAAGTCAACACGAAAACATTTTAAGTAAAATGTTATTATAGCATTTAATATCATAATTGATTCAATATAATAACACTAATGTTTTAACAATGACCTTTATTAGAATCTTTATGAGATTTTTTAAAAAATCTGACACTACAAGTTTTTCCCTAATCAAAAAAAAAAAAAAAGTAAATGAGGCATGATGGTTTATGCCTGTAATCTCAGCACTTTGGGAGGCTAAGGTGGGAAGATGGTTTGAAGCCAGGAGTTTGAGACCAGCCTGGGCAACAAAGTGAGACTCTATCTCTTCAAGAAAAAAAATAAGTCACACTGAAAGATTGTTGTAATGATCGTCTTGTCAAAATCATGTATTTCATAATTGTGGAAAAACATTTTTCCCCTTAATGGTATGCATTTATGAAAGCCATGAAAATACACCTTGCTGACCTCCAACTATGGGGATTATAACTGACCAAGATTATAATTGACCCTAGCTGCCACCCTCTGAAATCCATTACCGTGTTTGCACTGAGGCCACTCTTACCATAGGCTGCTCTAGTTAATGGCTGAGCTTGACAGGGATGTTAAGGCAGACCTGTTATTGAGAGATACTGGGCTCCTCTGATGGCCTGCTTTGGCTCATGCTCCCTAATGTTTTTCATGGAACTTCAGTAGATTACATGGCAGTCTAAGAAGCTGCCTTCCCTTCACCCTTTCCTCTTCCTCTGCTCTCCCCTTTCCTTCATCTGCGGGTACACTTGCATCTTGGTTTGACAACTTTTAACTCCTCCCATTTTTTCTCACATGGGCGTTTTCCCTAATAAAATTTTTGCATTATTAATCTCATCTTAATCACTGCTTCTCATTGGAACCAGGCTAACACATCAATATAGAAAAATCTGAATTAAAACCATAAACAACCATAATTGCTATTTGTTTACTTGAAAAATTATACATAGGGTTAAATTTATATTGAACACACACACACACATATATATATATAAAATTTTTTTTTTGAGACAGGGTCTCACTCTGTCGCTCAGGCTGGAGTGCAGTGGCACGATCTCAGCTCACCGCAACCTCCGCCTCCCAGCCTCAGGTGATTCTCTTGCCTCAGCCTCCTGAGTAGCTGGGATTACAGACATGTACCACCATGCCTAGATAATTTTTGTATTTTTAGTTGAGATGGAGTTTCACCATGTTGGCCAGGCTAGTCTTGAACTCCTGACCTCAAGTGATCCTCCCACCTCGGCCTCCCAATATGCTGGGATTACAGGTGTGAGCTACTGTGCCCACCTGAACACATACATTTTTAGATATAGTGCATGTTCCTAAGTCTTGCCTATAGTTTCAGTATGACAGATACATTCATCAAGCATCATCTACCAATTAGATGTCTTGTGCTTCTGATTGAAGGTGCATGCTCAATGTCAAGTTCAGCAGAGGGACCTAAACAAAACTTTTTGAAGGGCAAACACATTAGCAAAGCCAATGAATATTTTTAAAAACTTTTTTTGTGTCCCAACATCAAAGAGCCTAGGACTCAGACAGCTATGTTCAAATTTTAAACATAGAATAACTTTATGGTGACATACTGCCACTTAAATATAAAGGGATTGTATACAAAGGGCTACAACAAGTTACTTGGGAAATAATACTGATTACCAAAAGAGAGCTTTTCTGTCTAATGTAGCAATGCTGTGAACTCAGTCAGTAGGATTGCTACTCCGAGTTGTTTTTCTGATGATGACTACATTTTGCCCTGGAGCCATTTATCTGGTTTCCTTTAAAACCAGCAATGTTGGCTTCCAAGATGGCTGAATAGCATGTGGGTGCAGTCTGTGGTCATGGATCTTTTCTCTTTACACCCCTGTCTAATTCAGTAAGTGCTCAAACTATGACTTCACTGTCATTAATAGTGGGCTCTAAGCAGCTAATTAAAAGGCTCACACAAAAGAACTACAAATAGCAAGACCCATAACATTTGTCTGGAAAGTGGGGTGTTTAATGGGCCCACTGTTCCTTCCCTCCAGCCTTTGGCAGGAAAGATTCCTCTTGCACTACCCATCAGAATTTTCTTGGATTTGCCTATAGGCTGTGCAGGGCTTTCAGAGAGAGTAGTAGGTTCAAGGTGATTGTAAAATTAAATTTTAAAAGATTTTTTAAAAGGAACAAAGAATGATTTTGAGTCAATGGGTCATTTAAATTTTAGAGTTAGTTTCACCATAAAAATTAATCAAACCATCTGGTTTTCACTGAAAGGTATAACATAATACAATTTTAGTTCTGAATTTTAAGTAGCTTGTGTAATTAAACTTTAAAAGCAATGTTACAATTTTACGTCAGGAACTAATTTACTGTTACAATTTTATTGTGGAATTAATATTAATTAACATACCTTAAAGAAATGTCTGGCATTTTCTTAATATATCAAATGTATTAAAAGGTAAAATGGGAGGTTCATTAACCTAGCAGCACCACAAAGATAGTATAAAAATATCTTTTGTACTAAAAATAATGGAATATGATTTATAATTCTAGGGAGAATTCTGAAAATAAGCAAATTAAGCATTAAGATCATCATTTTTCAGCACTTTGGTTGAAGGTCCTCTCACTGCTCCAGTTATACCTGCCTTGCCTTTGTCTCTTTTAATCATCATGTATCTTCCTTCCTCTGGTTCCCGGCATTCAGAGCTGAAAGTGGCATGAGAGGTGTCTCTGAAGCCTCAGGGTGATGTGATGGGAGCCCTGGTGCCCTCACTGCCAGCACTGCCAGGGGCTTAATTGGCTCAGCTAGTATAACTTAAGACGAACTCTTCTGAAGCTGAGACTCATGTTACATTAGCCTTAGTGACACCTTTTAATGCATATGGGATTTTTCTCCCTGTATTTCAAAAGTGCTCGGGGATTTGCAGGATTGTGCATAGAACTCAGTTTCAACTACATTCATGTATGTACAGACACACACACCACACAAATATGTTTATATACCTTTCAGAGGAAAACGTGAATTTGGAAATAAATTAAAGAATGAAATCAACAGTATTTTTTAAATGTTTTACATTGTCTTTTTTTCTTAAAAAACATTATGAATATAGTTCTATTATTCATTATTGAATTGCTTACTCTCAGTGTCCCCAAAGTGCATGCACGTTGGCTCCAAGAGGCTTGAGAATTCTTTTCTCTTTTTATTACTGTATCTTGAAATTCTGGAATGATGCGTGACGCATTTGTTGAATGAATAAATAAATGAATGAAAGAAAGAATGAAGTTTTAAAATGACAGTTATGTAATATCTCAGTTGTCTAATCTTCTAAATGAGGAAAATGATAACTCCCTCACAAAGTTGTGAAGAAGATTAGATGATACAGGACAGGTATGCTCTTAACCTAATTATTGGAAAAAAAAATTGGTTGCCTTTTCTTTCTTCTAGGGAGTGGTCCTGCAAGTGTTTGACGTCAACCCTGTGGGAGGCATTTTGGAAATTAGTTGGGGAATCCTTGGTTATGAAAGGGAGAAGTCACCGTTAGTGTCAGGGATTCTAGATGTCCTGTACTGCATGGGAGAACTACACACAATAAAAACTGCCCCATGTCATAAATGACTTTTGATTGTCTCACTGGACATTCATGTAGCTGAAAAACTTGTTTATACTTATTGAAACTAGGACCTCACTCCATATTACATATAAAAACAAAATATTTGTACTGAATGTAAATTGTCAGAAATGCAACTACCATGCAAGTCAAGCAAAGATTGAACTTTAAAAAATATTTTCAATGGAGAGCTTAGTATTTGGGGTATTTCAAGATAGTTTTAAAACATTTGAATCATATGAAAGGATCTAAAATGAAAAACAAAAATATCCCTTCTCTCACTTCTATTCCTAGCTCCAGTCCTAAAGATAATTCTTTTTGAACAGTTTCTGTTTTTTTTTTTAGGTCTTTTTGCAATTATAATTGTCATTTCACATAAATGAAACAACTGAAATTTCAGTATGAGCTGAAATTTATACTGACATTTCTTAGTACATCAACCTCAAACAATGTCAGTGTATTTAACACTACTTTCCCTTCCTCTGTTTCTATCTGCTGGTTATCTATTATTTTTACATTAAAAATTTATAATATACACTCTGTATTGTATGGGTCTTCTGTGCTTTTTTTCTGTAGGCCAGTTCTTTAAAATTAAATGAAACTGTTTGAAGTGTAATTTGGATGTAAGTATTCTATACTGCAGAAAAACTGATATGAATGGGCCCATTAAAAAAAGCAATGTCATTTTATATTACAATTCTCTGTTTAACAATAATACAGTCTCACAGTCCAATAGAATCCCTTATTTTCCTGTCAGCTTTTCTTGTTCCCACTCATTCTTGTTATCTCATTCATGTTTTTGTGGGTATTCCTCATGTTTTTCTGGAGTATTTATTCAAGCACTTTTTTCATATGAGTACATGAAAGGTAATTTTTCTTTAACTTGGCTTTGCATATCCCCAAATATCTTTATATCTTTCTCTCTTAATGTCTTCTCTTACATTTGATAGTTTTAGTTTTGTCTCAAAATGTGGAGAGGAAGTTGCTTCAGAGTGTTCTAGCACTCATTGATGCTAAAGAGAAGACTGGTATCTATGAGTTTGTAAGGTGTCAGATTTTCCACTATGAAAGCTTTCTTGATTTTTCTCTTTATTTTTAGAATCTAGATTATTTACAGGTATAGACATTTTCTTCATTTATTATTGGTAGGCTCTTGTAATCAGAATATGTATCTATTTTTTAACTCAGAAATTTTTGAGTTAAAAATAAGAATTTCTATTTTATTATTTTCTGCTTCTATTATTTCTGTTTTCTTACATCTGGAGCTGTTATTACTAGATATTTAAACTTTGGAATCTCTATGTTTCTGAACTTTTCTTTTGTCCTTTGGGCAAATGAATCATTCTATGCCTCAGTTTTCTTATATATAAAATGGAAATGATAACAATAGTATCTTCTTAGATTGTTCAGTAATGCCAAGTGCTTACAGCAGTGTCTGGCATATATTAGGAGCTAGATAGGTACTCTGTGGCATATAGTAGGCCTATGTGTAACTCTGTATTATGGGAGGTTTCCTTGATTTTATCTCCCTGATTAGCTTTACTTGAGAACTGTCCTTTCTACTATTCAGATATTCACTGAGTATTACAATAGCAATCACATTAACAAATTCCCAAGTCTGTTATTTTCTTATTGCTATTTTTTGTAGCACCTCTTTTTAAAAAAATTGTTTTGTGATCCCTGTGGGCCATATACCTGCACACAGACATATTTAATTAATTAATGTTTACTGTGATTACTGGTATAGATGACTTTAATATAATTTAATAATAATTATTATAATAATTTCAAAATTAATAACAATGTTATTCAATTCCCAAATGCTTCAACTTAGCTTCTTTGTTTTCTTTTCCTGTCTTCTATTAGATTGAGTTACCTTATTCTCTCTTCCTCACACTATTGGTTTGAAGTGACAGATTCCATCCTAGTCTTTTAATTATTACCATGGAATTTTATTATACATACTTGACATAAAAGTTTAAATTTTATACATTTTGGCCAAGTAGAACAAGGACCTTACAATGATTAAACTCTAAACTTAAATGCTATTTTTGTCTAATTTATTTTTCCTTTTATTTTAAAATTACTCACATGTTTATAAATTTCTTTGCTGACTGTTGCTTGTTGCAAACACTTCCCTCTTCTGGGTCCAATTTCCTTCTACTCAAACTTTGCTGTTTAGAAGTTCTGCTGCTGCCAGAAAAAGAGGACACCCCAAGAGCGCATTCTTCAATCTTGCACAGGAAGGAATTCAAGGCTAGTTGTGGGGTGCAGTGAGAAGAGGTAGTTTATTGAAAGCTACTCAGTTACAGACAAAAGCGTCCTCGTCTTTGCCTTAAGTTTTTCTTAGATAGGGGTCTTATCTATGTAAAAGCTAAACTAAGCTGTATCTACATGCAAGTGGGCTGATGGCATGACAAAATTTATTATTCTTTTGATTTAAAGAAAGCTATCATTGTTTTCTTTTAGTGCATAAATACTTCAAAGCATAACTATAATTATCTTGAAAGCACATACTGTTACGGGTATTAGGACATCTGGGCTTTCTGTTGTTGTAGGAGTGCATCCTTGCAGGTATCTTTAGGCTGTGTCCTCAACTGTAAACATCTTATGACCATAGGTCATGACAGGCAAGGAATGTGCCTTGCTAGTCTCAAGATGGAGCTGAACTTAAAATGGCATTACTCGTCCAGGCGCAGTGGCTCACGCCTGTAATCCCAGCACTTTGGGAGGCGGAGGCGGGTGGATCACGAGGTCAGGAGTTCAAGACCAGCCTGGCCAAGATGGCGAAACCTCATCTCTACTAAAAATACAAAAAAAAAAAAAAATTAGCCAGACATGGTGGCAGGTGCCAGTAATCCCAGCTACTTGGGAGGCTGAGGTAGAGAATTGCTTCAACCTAGGAGACAGAGGTTGCAGTAAGCTGAGATCGCACCACTGTACTCCAGCCTGGGCGACAGAGTGAAATTCCGTCTCAAAAAAAAAAAAAAAAAGAAAGAAAGAAAAGAAAAGAAAGAAAGAAAAGAAAAATGGCATTACTCTGGCTCTCCTGGGCGCCTGCTTCCCTAACACTTTCACTGAGAATCTTTTGGCACTAAACTCACTCTTTGAAAGCCTAAAAATGTCTTTATTTTGCTCTTTTTCTTGAAAATGCCCTTGGAGGGTATCAATTTATTGTTTTGGGACCTCTTCTTATTGTCTATTTTTATAGGTAATTTGTCCTTTCTTCTCAACTGAGTTTAAGATTTTGTCTTTGATATTCTGCAGTTCATCTACAATGAGTCAAGATAGGTACTTCTTTTACAATTGACTTTTGAACAACGTGGGGATTAAGGATGCTGACCTCCTTGTGTGGTTGAAAATCCACATATCCAGGTATAACTTTCTTTTTTTTTTTTTTTTTTTTTGCTTCAAACTTCTTCTTCTTCCCTTTTTTTTTGGATTGACAGGGTATATGTCCAGGTTTGTTATATGGGTATATTGCGTGATGCTGAGGTTTGAGCTTCTAATGATCCTATTGCTCAAGTAGGGAATATAATACCTGATGGGTAGTTTTTCAATCCTTGCCACCCTCCCTCTCTCCCCCATTTTGGACACATATAACTTTTTACTTCCCAATAGTCTACTGTTGACCAGAAGCCTTACTGATAACATAAACATTCAATTGACACATATTTTGGATGTGTATTATATACTTTACTCTTGCAATAAAGTAAGCTATATGAAAAAAACTGTTATTAAGAAAGCCATAAGAAGGAGAAAATACATTATAATACTGTACTGTATTTATCAATACCATAAGTTTACATCATCAGCTTTTTGCGGTGATAATGCAATTTACTGGAGAGACACACTGCTCATGTGGAGATGATGAGTATGCCACTGTGTTTTAAACAGGTACTTGCAACACCTGAGCTCACTGCAATAGCAGAAAGTGGTGGCTACAAAATTACTACAATAGTACAGTATGTAGTTCAGTTAATTTTATGCAGCTATGATTTAATACTGCATTTTACATTTGTTCACATTTATGTGAACTGTGAATGGCACCATGTATGGTCTATAAGTGTGTGTGTAAATTTTGATAAATTTTAACTTTTTATAATAGATTTGTGTGTATTTTATGATAGTAAATAATAAAGGCGACTGGTACCTACATGTATTTTATTCATCCATGACATACTTAACTTAAAAATTCTTTTTTCAGTATTTCGAGGCAATGTGGTTTGTCTGTAAGGTTTTTCTTTTTTTCAAATTATCACAAATTTCCAAAAAAATTTTTTTCAATATATTTTTTTGAAAAAAATCCATGTGTAAAATGGACCCATGCAGTTCAAACCTGTGTTGCACAAGGGTCAACTGTATTTATTTTTCCTTAAGTTTTTGTCTGATTTTATGATTCAAATCATTACAAATTTTGAAAAACAATTCAGCAATAATCTTTGAACATTGCCTCTCTTCTTTTTTTTTCCTCTTTCTGAAACCCCTCTTAGATACTCATTGGATCTTCACATTTTACTTCCATGCCTTATAACCTCACTATACTATTTTCTATCCTTTCATGTCTCTGTCTATTTGAGTATTTTCTAGGTCTGTCTTCTAGTTTACTAATTATATTTCCAACTGTCTAGCATGTTATTTAGCCCATCCATTTGGTTTTAACTCTCAATCACTATGTTGTTCATTTCCAGCTATTACATTCAGTTTATTTTCTAATCTTTTTTCTTAAATACTATCATATGTTTCTTATAGTTTCTACCTCCTTTTGCCATTTAAATTATTTTAAATAAAACTATGTTATGGTCAATTTATGAGCAGTATATTAAGTTCCTGAAATACTAATCCTTTTGTTTGTTATACCTTCTGACTCTTACTCATGCTCAATCATTTTTGCATGTGTTTTGTAATTTTTGTTCATGAGCTAATCTTCAGTGGATTTTGGGTTTTTTATGACAGTTCTCAGGTCCTGTTTGTTGAAGGGTTGAGACAAAACAGTTTTAGATGTGCTTCTGCCAGGCAAATGGATACGGTAGGACCAGACTGGGGACAACTTTTATATATATATTTTTTTGCGTTGAGAGAGTCTCTCACTAAATAGATTAAATTCTAATTCCAAATTGTCACAGGACTGTGACATGCTTTTTTTCTATATCCCTAAACTCTGGACAAAGATAAATTTTCTTGCTACACACAGGGACTATTGAGGAGTATTTTTCTAGTCTTTCATTGAGAAGATAGCCTTTTGAGAAGCCTGGTTTTATATAGGGGACTGAGTTCCAATTACTACATACCTATGCACCAAAGATTTTTTTTTCTATTCCTGAATGGCTGTTAGAATCCAACTACCTTGCTAAGATCCATTTCTTGATGTGACAACATTACTGTATTTCTTTATGGTCCTGTTTTTCCATTCCCTCTTTTGCTTCTGTCACTTGGAAATTTCCCTTTCTTTTCTTTCAAGCCCAATTTTATATTAATTTTTATTGTTGCTGTTTTATTTCATGTATCATTGATAGTATTTTAGCTCCTTTTTATCACTTCCTACCAATTTGCCCCCACAGAAATTCTAATCATTTATATGTTTTGAAGTTCATTTCTTTTTTTCTTTAAATTATCCCTGTTTTCTCTGATGGCATTTTCCCCAATTTCTGTGCTGAGGTATCTGAAATTCTTATTTTTTTGTTTATATTTTTGAATAAAAAATTGGTTGGATTATCATAGGCATTTGATATGGCTTTTCTTTCTTTCTTTCTTTCTTTCTTTCTTTCTTTCTTTCTTTCTTTCTTTCTTTCTTTCTTTTCTTTTCTTTCTTTTTCCTATAGGTTTTCACCCTGTCACTCAGGCTGGTTGGCTCACTGCAGCTACAAACATCCAAGCTTAGTCAATCCTCCCATTTCAGCCTCCTGAGTAGCTGGGACTGCAGCTGTGTGACACCACACCCAGCTAATTTTCTTATTTTTTGTAGAGATGGAGTCTCACTATGTTGCCCAGGCAGGTCTCAAACTCCTGGCCTTAAGTGATCCTCCCACCTCAGCCTCCCTAAGTGCTGGGATTACAGGTGTCAGCCACCATGCCCAGCTTGGTGTGGGGTTCTTCTGAAGTTTCATAGTTCTGTTTTCTGACATGCCACTCCCTTAAATAGGAAGGCTAATTCTAGACTCCATAATTTTCCCAGACCTGTTGGAACCTTTGTTATTACTACAGCTTTACCATAGGATGGAGTGCTTTAGTGTGTTTTACCACTGGATGGAGCTGCCTTCTCTTTGAATTAATTTCCTCAGTGACTGATGTGATGGTTTATCGTTACCTTTGACTCTATTCTGCTCCTCTTGCAGGCTTTGAAAAATATATTAAATTCTTCTCCAGGTAAAAAAGCAAGTTTGAGTTTTATCCTTGAGGGCTAAAACATATACTTCATATACTTTGTGTATGAGGAGGCTATGAGCGAAGGAAAGCTGCCTAAATGATTTGGCTATGCCAACGGCAATTATATATTTAATTGTCACCATAGTCCACTCCTTCTCTTGGTGGTAGCTGCTTCTGAACTAATAGCTCTCCAGGACCCTTTTGACAAGAGCCATTCTTACTTCTGATGTTTTGGAATAAAACTTTTCCTGACTTGTTTTCTTCATCAACTTGAAATTTTCTGGCCCTTCTTCTAACTTTCCAGCCATCTTATGGTTCCATTCCTCTAAAAACACTGATGTCTTTTCAGTGGGACCTCCTTAATGAGGAGAAGTAGATGCATGTATTCAGTCTGCCATCGTAAATCCGGAGCCCTTATCAATATTTTAGAAGCAAAGCATTTAAATAAAAGAGCAAATGTATTTTAAAGTTTTTATAGTAATTTAAGTAAAGCATACAAATATAAAAGTGAACAAATATAAATGTACAGCTCAATGAATTTTTATGAAGTGAATACCCATGTGTCTAGATCATGAAACAAAATACTGCCAGGATCCTGTTTTGGCAAGGGAGATATATAAGATTTGTTCTCAAAAAAGATCAGACTTCTACAAGTGGATAAGTGACTCTCTCAGCTATCTCTTGGCCAATTTTTGCTCCTTCTCCAGTGGGTAAATGAACATTTTGAATGTTCTTCCATTTTCTGGTTTTATTGAAAACTATCTTTGGACACTTGCAGGTTGTCACAAGCCATTTCTTCCCTTTAGCCACTGAACCACACTTGCCTGAAAAATTTTGGACTATTTCCTAAGGAGACTATTTTGGTCTTTATAACATATTGTCCTTTTACTGGTCACTGCCATCAGAATGAGTCTAAGTGTCTCTTTCAGATAGTTCAGAGGTTATAGTAGTTTCATCTTTCTAGTATAGAAATTTGAAAAATTTAGAGATGTATCAGGATTTTATATAAATAAATATGCTGAGTAGTAATACAATAAAATTTTTAATTTCCCCATAATTAGAAAGTTGCAAACATCATAATGCTCTACACATAGTTGCTAATAACTGTGGAATTCTTTCAGGTTTCATTTCCAAATGTTTAGTCGATCCTATCAGCTAGAGATTTCTTCAGGCCCCTTTTCCGCCTCAGTCCATCTTCGGTAACTTAACTATTACATGCATATAAAATCTTTTTTGTTGCTCACTGATCAATAACTTGTCATGGCTTTCAAGTTCATTCAGATTATTTCTCATCTTTTTTGAAATAAAAAAGTTTTTTGATTATTTTTCATCTTTTAAAGCAAGTGGCTTATGTATAGATTATGATTGAACTTTTCGTTTTCTTCTGAAGTAATTGTCTGCTCTGGGGTTTTCCTTCTTCTCTGCTGCCCATCTTTCTTTTATCCTGGAGGCAAGATTTGTTCATGGATCCAGAAACAATTCCACATAGCAGATGAGAAGGGCATGGAACACAGGGGAAGGGGCAGCAGGAGTTAGCAGTAGGAAAGAGTAGAAAGGCAGGTATTCCAGACCATTATTCAGCTGAAAGCTATAGGACACTACTGAAGGATGTTAAGCAGGGGAGCAACATGGCATCCCAATACTTACCCATTCTGTATAGAGAAGAGAGAGTCCAAAAACCACAGTTTCCTTCATGCTACACTCTAGTTCAAAAACTTTGAATGCCCTCCTATGGCCTTCTGAATCCACATCAGATTTCCTTCAGATATCTAGGTGGGTGAGGTCACAAATCACTGCAATTAATATTAAAATGTTTTAACAATGCTAAATTATGATTATAAATAAGATGAACAAGTACTATGACAAGTTAGTGATGTAGATTAAATCGGAATTAGGTCATTATGGGCATGAGCATTCATTAAAGAGATGAAAATTGAGAGTTATATCTTAGCAAATATATGTGTATATATTTATGTGTTTCATTATATTTTGAATAAAGACTGATGTGACTGAGCAGGGAGATATTTCAGGAGAGGAGAATTACATAGACACAAGAGTGGTGTGAACACCAGATGTGAAGGATGAAAACCCTCCCATGATTAGATAGAATTGAACAGACCAGAAGCTGGAAATAGACTGAATGAGACAAAAGAGGGTCAGTTGATGAAGCCCTTGATCTGAGTGAGTGTATGTTCTTGAAAATAAAATAAAAAATTTCAGAAATTCTTAGAATATATTTTTATTTTGAAATGTAGTGAGGTTCAAGGGAAACTTAAAGGAGAAATCTTGAAGAAAAAGAGATTTAGCCCCTATCAAAAGGCTGTATTTTGACAAATGGATACTAAGCTAAAATAATAAATTTGTTCATCAGAGTGTAGGGTACTGAGGTGAAGAGAGGTAGGAAGGGATTGAGAGGAGCTGGGGGCAGCTGTAGAGAAGGAGTGCTGATGGAAAAGTTGACTCCACTGTGAGTGAGCTCTGAGCAGTGGAGACTACTGGAAAACTAGCGAGGCAGGATAAAAAAGTGTGCAGAACCCAAACAACCCAAACACTGCTTTGGCTAGAACCTTCTCTAAGAGAATTTAACAATGTAACTCATGATGCCTTTAGATTTTCTCAGCTTATTATTCTGAATCAGTGTCTTTTTTAAAGTCTTTGTTAAATTCATAAAATAAGAAAGTTCGATATTGTCAAAACCAAACAAAAAATAAATCATTCTACTATAGTTACCTGTACCCTCAAACGTGTTTATAATTCACACAGACCTGTGACAGCCTTATCGTTTATTATATACGAAAGTTCGCCATTGCTCTAGTATTATTTCTCTCTGTTGCTAGTAGAAAAAGACCCATACATACAATTGTTAATAGAAATAAAGGGAGCAATATGTAATGACAAAAAAATACAGCTTATGAAGAAAAAAAAACAAAGGACCCAAATAGAAATGAGGCATTATCTATACTCTATGGAATGTAATAAACATTTTTAATGGATTTTGTTCAACATCTAGTTTTGCCTTTTCTTTTTCCCCCCTCACTGTCCCCTCCTTTCCTCCCTTCCTCCCTTTCCTTCCTCCCTCCCTCCCTCCGTCCCTCCCTCCCTCCCTTCCTTCTTATCAAGATAAAAATATTTGACAGTCTTCATCAATGCGAGCTGTTATATCTCCACTCTGAAGAATTAAAAAGAAACCCTAAAGTAGCCTTAAAATTATGCATAGGACACAACTGGGTTGAATAGAATCCTTTGGAGGACATTATTCATCTGCAAGTCTTGAGAATTTGATGTTTTTGTGTGTGTATGATTTGTGTGTTAGTTGTGTTAATTATACATCATGTTTAGAAAAATACTATTTTGTTGAACAGTGTAAATGTCAGTCTCATTAGCCATCATTATTACCCATCAGGATGAAGGCACTTTCAATGAATGATAATTTCCCCTCATATTTCTGTGGATGCATACAAATGTAAACTTTGTTTTTTATGTTCGTTCATCTTATTTTCAGCATCAGTAACCCTTCTTTCTTTCAAAGTGTTTTCAAACCAACTTCTAAACTTGAAAAATGAAAATTGGCCTTATAAACTACTAGCTTAAACTAGTTCAGATTAATTCATGGGGAAAAGAGAGAGCAAACTCATGGAAGACCCATTCTTGGGCAACTAAATTCTGATAATGTTAGCAATGTAGTTTGAAAGGTGAATGTTGGGGAGGTACAATTTGATACTGATTATTTAAACTGTCCAATTTTAGCCTGACCAATGCAAATGACTCTATCTTTACCCCATTTCCAGCTGGATTCTCTCTATTTAGACATAGTTGTCAGTGCGCTTTTGCTAAAATATGCTTTCTAAAAGAAACTACCTGGCAGTTAAAAATGATGATATATAAGTTCCTCCAGTCCTCTGGCATTATTATTGAAGCAGGGCTATAAAAATTCTTATGCTTTTCAGGCCAGGAGTGGTGGCTCATGCCTGTAATCCCAGCACTTTGGGAGGTTGAGCAGGTGAATCACTTGAGGCCAGGAGTTTGAGACCAGCCTGGCCAACATAATGAAATTCCATTTCTACTAAAAGTAGAAAAAATTAGCCAGGTGCGGTGGAGGATGCCTGTAATCCCAGCTGCTGGGGAGACTGAGGCATGAGAATTGCTTTACCCTAGGAGACAGAGGTTACAGTGAGCCGAGGTCATGCCACTGCACTCCAGCCTAGGTGACAGAGTGAGACTCTATCACACACACACACACACACACACACATACACACACACAATCTTATGCTTTTCAAATAATTTTTGTGTCTGTTTATTTTGACCCCTATAATAACATGCTGAGGTATGATAAGAAATTCCTAGAGAATGTCTCCTAAAATCCTTACCTGTGGTTACACTAAGACCCAAAGAAGGAAAATTATTTGCCCAAGGTTATATTAATAACATCGGCAATTACTAGATACAGTGCATTTATTATGTTGTACATTTGATACCAGGCACATAGGAGATAATGAATATTTGCTAAAGTATGCTGTTCTAATTTAAATATGTGCAAAACTGAAAGACATAAAAAAGTGGTGACTTAAGTGAGGTTTCACAAGTTAATGATAAAACTGGAACTGGAAATTTGAGTCACAGTTCATTTTCTTTTTCTTCTTTTTTTTTTATTATACTTTAAGTTTTAGGGTACATGTGCACATTGTGAAGCTTAGTTACATATGTATACATGTGCCATGCTGGTGCGCTGCACCCACTAACTCGTCATCTAGCATTAGGTATATCTCTCGATGCTATCCCTCCCCCCCTCCCCCCACCCCTCAACAGTCCCCAGAGTGTGATATTCCCCTTCCTGTATCCATGTGATCTCATTGTTAAATTCCCACCTATGAGTGAGAATATGCAGTGTTTGGTTTTTTGTTCTTGTGATAGTTTACTGAGAATGATGATTTCCAATTTCATCCATGTCCCTACAAAGGACATGAACTCATCATTTTTTATGGCTGCATCGTATTCCATGGTGTATATGTGCCACATTTTCTTAATCCAGTCCATTGTTGGACATTTGGGTTGGTTCCAAGTCTTTGCTGTTGGGAATAGTGCCACAATAAACATACGTGTGCATGTGTCTTTATAGCAGCATGATTTATAGTCCTTTGGGTATATACCCAGTAATGGGATGGCTGGGTCAAACGGTATTTCCAGTTCTAGATCCCTGAGGAATCACCACACTGACTTCCACAATGGTTGAACTAGTTTACAGTCCCACCAACAGTGTAAAAGTGTTCCTATTTCTCCACATCCTCTCCAGCACCTGTTGTTTCCTGACTTTTTAATGATTGCCATTCTAACTGGTGTGAGATGGTATCTCATTGTGGTTTTGATTTGCATTTCTCTGATGGCCAGTGATGAGCATTTTTTCATGTGTTTTTTGGCTGCATAAATGTCTTCTTTTGAGAAGTGTCTGTTCATGTCCTTCACCCACTTTTTGATGGGGTTGTTTGTTTTTTTCTTGTAAATTTGTTTGAGTTCATTGTAGATTCTGGATATTAGCCCTTTGTCAGATGAGTAGGTTGCGAAAATTTTCTCCCATTTTGTAGGTTGCCTGTTCACTCTGATGGTAGTTTCTTTTGCTGTGCAGAAGCTCTTTAGTTTAATTAGATCCCATTTGTCAACTTTGGCTTTTGTTGCCATTGCTTTTGGTGTTTTAGACATTAAGTCCTTGCCCATGCCTATGTCCTGAATGGTAATGCCTAGGTTTTCTTCTAAGGTTTTTTTTTGGTTTTAGGTCTAACGTTTAAGTCTTTAATCCATCTTGAATTGATTTTTGTATAAGGTGTAAGGAAGGGATCCAGTTTCAGCTTTCTACATATGGCTAGCCAGTTTTCCCAACACCATTTAGTAAATAGGGAATCCTTTCCCCATTGCTTGTTTTTCTCAGGTTTGTCAAAGATCAGATAGTTGTAGATATGTGGCGTTATTTCTGAGGGCTCTGTTCTGTTCCATTGATCTATATCTCTGTTTTGGCACCAGTACTGTGCTGTTTTGGTTACTGTAGCCTTGTAGTATAGTTTGAAGTCAGGTAGTGTGATGCCTCCAGCTTTGTTCTTTTGGCTTAGGATTGACTTGGCGATGCGGGCTCTTTGTTGGTCATTTTCTTTTTCTTCTGTATCTCTGGACCTGACATACAATCGAAGATCTACATTCATATGACTTTTTTCAAGGCTGGAACTTCTCAAGAGTTATTGAACAACACAAACAAGGAGGCAGGGATCAAACAGCAACAAAATATTGAAAATCAGTTTTCACTGAGGAATATGGCACAACCAGACAAGAGTAGATATTACCTAGGAACTGTTCTGTGAGAGCACTGATTCCTGGTCTGGATACCATAATCCAACTGTAATTGTTGGTGGGAATCTACTGAGTTCGGGTTTATCTTCTTAAAAGGTAAAAAAGTCCCTAGGACTTCATCAATATGACAGAAAGTATTTATCAAGAATGGATGATAAAATGTTCACTAAATAATGAAATGAAATTATATGCTACAAATGTTAAATAATATACAGAAATGAAGACAATGAAACTTTAGAGTTAACTTTCAGTCTCTTTTTTCACTGACATACAGGTAAAGCATTTAGCCTGATATATTTAAGAACATTTTTCTTCTCCTAGTTTATTTCGTAAATTTTTCTATATTTATCATCTCATTCTGCATTCTTGACTGACCTGCCTCATATTGATCTGCAGTATACTGTTGAAACAACTTCATTGTCTGGGGTGCCACCCAAAGTTCTTTGTCTCATGGCTGAGGAAATCAAGGGCATGGACACTCCAAGGGTGAGGTTAGAGCAAAAGTTTAATAAGTGGGAGAAAGAAAGAAAGCCCTTTGTTGCAGAGAGGGGTCCTGAAAAAGGGTTACCACTTCACAGTGAAATACAAAGATTTTTGTAAATGAGCTATTGGGGAGGGGTATCTCATCTACATAAGGCACAAGAAAACAGTTAAGACTAGGGTGTGTCATTTGCATAGGGCACGAATCTCCAGCAGCACCCCTGCCAACCTTTTATTGCACAGACGGGCCCTTAGCCTAAGTTACTCCATGTTGTTTATCTTTATTACTGCACATGTGCTAAGTGGGCAGAACCATCCATGGTGGACATGCCCAGCCCAAGGTAGTTCCTCTTATTGGTGCAGCTGCAGACACCCCCATTCTGTGCAAGCTTCCTTATCTGAGTATGTCCAAAAAATGAAAGGAATGTGCTCACTAGGGCCCACTGTGTTTACTGGGAGCCACCATATGTATGTGAAGCTTGCTGATTACATAGGAGGCTGCCTCTCTGTGCTGGAACTTGCTTCCTTATCTATATTTGCAGTCTGATCTTCCAGGCTGCTCTTTGTTATAAAGGGAATTCTGCCAAGGACTCTGCCCTCAGTATCTGACTAGCTAGTTTCTTCCTTCTCTCTCACTGTCATTTCCTTGTATAAGGATTTATAAAGTCTTAATTTTTCAAAGTCCATACAACAAATACAAAATATTCAGCAACGGCAGCCAGTGGGCATGATTGTGGTTTAGTCTGATGAGTGTTTTTCCTTTTTCTTTTGGCATCAAACACCCTCAATTCTTCCTTTTGGGCATTTCTTCCCTCTCTCAGCTCTTCATGGCTCTACCGGGGCTGTTGAGCATCTTCCCTTAACCTCAGCCTTCAAATATTGGCCACAGACTAGACATATGAGTTAGACTTCAGCAAGAAGAGATCTCATCTTATCTGTCAATGGTTTATAAATGAGCATTGATATGATTTGGCTCTGTGTCCCTGTCCAAATCTCATCTTGTAGCTCCCATAATTCCCACATGTGGGAGAGACCTGGTGGGAGATGACTGAATCTGGGGTCAGGTCTTCCCCATGCTGTTCTTGTAATAGTGAGTGGGTCTCATGAGATCTGATGGTTTTAAAAATGGGAGTTTCCATCCAGGCACGGTGGCTCACGCCTGTAATCCCAGCACTTTGGGAGGCCGAGACGGGCAGATCACAAGGTCAGGAGATCGAGACCATCCTGACTAACACAGTGAAACTCCGTCTCTACTAAAAATACAAAAACAAATTAGCCGGGCGTGGTGGCGGGCCCCTGTAGTCGCAGCTACTCAGGAGGCTGAGGCAGGAGAATGGCGTGAACCTGGGAGGCAGAGCTTGCAGTGAGCCGAGATCGCGCCACTGCACTCTAGCCTGGGCTACAGAGTGAGACTCCGTCTCATAAAAAAAAAAAAGAAAGAAAGAAAGAAAGAAAATGGAAAAGGGAATTTCCTAGCCGGAGCTCTCCGTTTGCCTGCTGCCATCCATGTAAGATGCGACTTGCTCCTCCTTGCCTTCCGTCATGATTGTGAGGTCTCCCCAGCCATGTGGAACTGTAAGTCCAATTAAACCTCTTTCTTTTGTACATTGCCCAATCTCGGGTGTGTCTTTATCAGCAGCGTGAAAACGGACTAATACAAGCATACAAGCCAAGTTGGAACCAGGAGTGCTCTTCCTGGGACTTTTCAGGCAGAGTACCCAGGAAAACTGTCCTGCTCACATTTGGGGTCATGTAACAAGAAAGTTGTAAACTTGAACATAAGAGAAAATTAGAATATTCAATCACAATAAATAGGAATTCAAAGTTACTATGATATAATAAATTAAAAAGTTACACTTTTCAGTCTTTGGGGAATAAAATTCCCTTTGATGTTTACTTGCTCCAATATTGTGTTTTTCTTGTGATATTGTAGGCATTGTATAGTTTTTAATATATTTTAAATTTAAAAAGATATATTCTCCACTAGTGTCTGATTTGAGAAAACAATATAAGGTTCTCCTTTCAAATGTCCCAGTAGATACTGGGTCATTAATGGATTTCATGGGAAACTGTTTACATAGTTGCAATAGTTCATGCCATGATTGTTTTCAGTATAGTAAACCTTTCTTTTAAAGGTGATAATTTTATATCCAATGTAAAAAATTAATTTTGGAATATAGACTCACTGAGTAAAGGATTTGCAAAATTAGTCTCTTTACTGTTTTCACTATTATTAGTCACATTGGATAAGTTGGTGTCAGGGTCAAGAGTTTGCAATTTCTTTGCAAAAATTATTTATAACCATCATTGCTTTGTCTTTAAAAATGTATTAATCTCTTTGATACTTTCAGGAAAAATGATGTGCAATGAATTTAGTGCTGGCATAACAACTTCAATATCATGCCCAATGAGCAAATAAATTTTAAAACTATTTCAAAAGTGAAACTTTTGTTTGTTTTCTAGACTAGATATGTTTATTAATATCATCAATTGTTTCTAAAAGTAGTGTCCTACCTCCAGTTGATTTTTGGGTGGCATGATATCATCAACTTGACTATCTTGTAGCAGAATCAAAAAAGATTTCAGGATATTTTTGCCATACACTTTACTGTTTCATTGAAGCTGCAAAGTAGTTGTATAGATCTGGGAAAAGATAAAATGTGGTGGTATCAAAAGGGAACTTATCTGAATTTTCATTGTCAAATTTACATAACGGACGCAATAGGAAATGAAGAATGTCCACATCTTTTTTTTTTGAGGATCTTCTTTGTAGTCTGTTTCTACACATATTTGTGACACTGTTGAATGCTTGGTTTCTCAAATTAGTTTTATCTAGAAGAAAATCTTTAAAAATAGTCCACTAACAATGGCTTCTTTTGGAGCCATGTGTTCTACTGGACCAAATATTTGCACTTTGAAAATCTGCAAATCTAGCAGTAATTTTTTTTTCCAAAAATCCTATATGACCTGTCAGTTTATTAAAAATATTAGGTTACTTTTCTAGATTTTTCGATATTTGTGGTATGTTCACTTTTAAAAATCTGTAATTTGTTATGATTAGTTTCTTATTCTAAATAATTGATTTTATATCTCAAAAAAATAAAAAACTCCAAGAATTCCGCAAAAAAAAAATTCTACATGGTTTTATATAAGACTGGATCTATAATAATTAAGATCTATTTAATTACTTTGTATCACTCAAAATAATTTCATTCATTGCATCTGCTATAATTTTAATAATTTAGTTTTGTATTTAATTCTCTAAGAGTCATAGTATTATTTGGTAATCATATCTGCATTCTTTATAAATGTTCTGCTGTATCATTATCAGGCACTGCTATGGTTTCTGCCAAATGAAGAAAATTTCCATTACCAGGCTCATAAATTGTCTTGGGTGATTCTCTGGACATCATGGATTGTCTTGCCAAAAATGGAATCACATGTGTTATAAATTTGACATTATGCAAATCGTTTCTCTCATTTTTCATGTCGCCTCTTTCTGCAGCATTGTTAGCACACATTTTTCAAATCTGACACTTTTGAATACTTAGCACATTAGTACTGACATGCTAAAATCTGTATTAAATGATGCCTACCACTGCACCCATTCTCATTCTTCAAACTATTACTTTTCATATCCAAACAAGTTTTTTAATGTAAATGAAATGTAGAGTCTTTTGAGGTGGAATAAAGTAACTAGGACATAGGATTATGTGTAATCATCTAGATGGTGCTCGTGTGTGATAAATTCTCTAAAACATCCTCCTTTAAATGTAGTGTCATTTTATAATGTTTAAAGTTTTTACTTGAGGTAGATCATTGCCAATAAAATTTTAGTGTTATGTAACAGTCAAACTCTATGGTCATATGCCTGTAAACTAAAATACGTTTAGTTTTTAAAAATCTGTGGCTTTTAAAATTTGTGATTTTTTAAAAGAAACCATATATTTAGTTGACATGGCAGCAGAAGTGAAACTTACCCTTTACTTTTTGGTAGGCAGCATATGTTTATGCTACATTTTGCTCAAAGTGGCAATTATAATGACTTCTCCTTTTATTGCAGATTTACATCTATATTCACTATATATGTACATATATTCAATATTCCAAATATTTAGAAATTTTCCTTCTGTAATGCTTTCCATGTTCTGTTTTATAATCTTCACACTTTAAAATGTATATTTTTTTCTGATACCTGGAGAAAAACAATGTAACGATTAGTATTTTGTTAAGGAGTTTTTAACATTTTGAAATAATTACATGTGTGATAAGTTGTTACATTTTAATAGCAGTTTAGTTTCGTATAGATGAATTTTTCCATAACAACAAATAATAGCTGCTGTAATATAATTATTAGATTATCATTTAATAATGCCAAATTTACATTCAAATAATACTTTGTGAATTATTATTGCTGACTAATGGTTATTACATAGAGATTTGGAATATAATGACTCTTATAAATATCTATTTAAATTGGGAATTCAGAAATACTATTCTAGAATAGTAAACAACTGACAGATGATACAAACTGCAATTTGAAACATCTAATTTACCCAGTGCACTCATACACCAACAAGAGATTTTTTAATTGAAAGATTTACTAATCAATACATTAGTCCAAAAAACAATAACATCACTATGTTTAGAAACACGGGTTATTTTAGATGTTGTTAGATCAACTAGGTTTTTAAATTATTTAATTTCATTTTGTAAGTTAAAGTAGAATGACATACATTGATCATATTACAAGATATTTTACTGCCATCTGCCAAAAAATTGTCATAATAAATAAATAGCTCATATTTGGAGTCAATTAAACTGTAATCATAGAAATAAAAGATTCTAATGTAGCTGATGTCCCATTAGATACAGTGCCCTTGTGCAGTACAGAACCTGAGCAATCACACATGGCAGCCTTGTCCCAACCTCATGAAGAAAATCTGTCAGTGCCTGAGCTTTTCCAGCATTGCATGGCAGGTGAGCTAAATTTGACCTCTTTGTCAAGTCCTTCTTCATTGTGGTATAATTTTGCATGACTGAAAAAGACACAGTGTTGCCAATATTATGCACTGCCAACTGTGTATATGCAGGACTTTGGGAACACAATGGCCATTGTCTGGCAAATTTTAACTTCAGTCATTCTAGTCTACGGCCATACCACCCTGAACATGCCCGATCTCGTCATTTTAGCCTGAAAAGTTGAAAGGTGTTTTTGCCTGTTTTGAGGGAATCTCTTCCCATTCTTTGGCCATTTGTGAGAAAATTAACTAGAGGGCGTTTGGAGCAGAAGAACAGTCTGCTCTTTGCTTTGGTGTTTCATGGAGACCAATGTTCAAACACTGATCCCTCTGCACATAATCATGGTCTCAGCGGATGGCTTTTCTCTTTTCCTCATTAGAGGTCAGTGGTATGGGCAGACAGAATGATATGCAAGAGGACCTGTGCTGGGTGAGGGCCCTGCTTAGGAGGAAATGAATTGACTGTGAAGGGAGCTGCCCAGGTCAATTTTCTACCAATGTAACAGTTTGTTGGACACATAATTGTTGCATATAATTTGTTGATCATATATTGCTCAAATTAGATATTACATATATTTATATAAAATATATGTACACTTTGAGAAATATAAAGCAAGAAGGTGTTATTACATTAATTTATGACATACCAGGCCAGGAAAAAAAGATTAGGTATCAGACCAATGGTTCTCATTCCCAGCTGTGCATTAAAATCACCTACACATTAAAGGTAGAGATTCCTAGGCCTTATTCCAGAGATGTTGAATCAAACGTCTGATATTGTGCCAAGGAGTCTGTATATTTTTAAAACTATAGGGGTGATGCTGACAGACATCCAGGTTACTGGATTTTTCTATTTTTCCCCCAGTATGATTCATCCAACTCTCTTTTATCCTGAAGCACAGAATAGGCCTACCTCTAAAAGCAAGCATTAAAAAAAATTGTCAGCCGGGCTCGGTGGCTCACGTCTGTAATCCCAGTATTTTGGGAGGCTTAGGCAGGTGGATCACGAGGTCAGGAGTTCAAGACCAGACTGGACAAGACGGTGAAACCCCGTCTCTACTAAAAATACAAAAATGAGCCGGCTGTGGTGGTGGGCACCTGTAATCCCAGCTACTCAGGAGGCTGAGGCAGAGAATTGCTTGAACCCGGGAGGTGGAGGTTGCAGTGAGCCAAGATTGCGCCACTGCACTCCAGCCTGGGCAACAGAGAGAGACTCCACCTCAAAAAGAAAAAGAAAAATTGCCAAAGGTCTACCATGTACATGGCATTGTCAGCAGTATTATAGAAAATAAAAATATGAATAAGATCCAGTTTTTAAGGAGCTTAGTCTCTAGCAGGGAAGAGAAAAGATAACCTGAAAATGGTAAGGCTATGGGTGAAATCATCACATTACATGTTCCATTCACAAGAAGTCTGAGGTGTTTCTCCAGGTCTTGGTTGTTTTACTCAGTATAGTGTTGTAATTGGGCTTTCTAGCTGACATTCCGAGATAAAGAAGCAAGTGAATTATTACATGCTAGTTAAGGAAATTCAGCACAATCATCCTTTGTCTTACGGAAAAACTAGGAATACTTTTTGCCTTATATTAATATAAATAGAGAGCTGTACTTTAGAATTTAATATTCCATTGGGGCTTAATATGCACCCTTTTATTATTGTTGTGGATATATTGTCTACGTTTATTTAAAAAATAAACATGCTGCTTTCTGAATTGATCTGTAATTTATAAGGACATCATTATAATTACAAATATGGTATTATTATTCTGCATTCATTGTGTTAGAAGGGTAGCTTAATGCTTATAATTCCTTCCCTATTTTTCCACAACTGATTTATCACTTGTCTGACCCAACTTCCCTCCACTCCATTGTTCTGCGCTCTCCGTACAACCCACTTCACAGAGGAATGTTAATAATGGAATTTGTTATTTACCTTTTCATTTACATGCTTCCAAGCTGCCATTCTCTGTAATTAATCACTGCCATAGATATTCTCATGTATGTGCTTTATATATGTACTCTTACTGGGTCACTGAACTAGTAAAACAGCTTATTCTAAGCATTGTTGCAAATCACAGCCTATAGTTAGTAAAATGCATAAGGTAAGGATAGATTTGCAAGATATTTTGAGTCAGGTGAAAATGATGAAAATCTTTTGTTTCTCAAATAATACATGTATTATTAGTACTATTAGGATTATTATTATTAGTAGTAGTACTATTAGTACTATTAGGATTATTAGTACTATTAGTACTATTAAAAGTAGCCACTATATGTTATGTTTAATACCTACTATTGTTTTCACAGCTTTTAAATATTTATGAAATAAAATAGTTCTAAAAGAAAATTGAAGATTTTGTGGCTTCTTCTCCATATAAGGAAGTGGGTATGATATTACCTAGAAGTAAAAAATTTTACCTGGCCTTGGATCTTTTACTAATGTCAAATAACCTATCAGATATTAATCCATTAAGAGAGCTGTACTTTGAACATTTTATGTGAGTTATCTTCCCTCTAACTGCTTTTCTCTTCATCTGCAGAGCAGATCAATTTCTCAAAAGGTGTTGGGCTGTAAAGTAAATATATTTTTATTGTCTCTTTGGGGAGAGTTGAATTTAGGGAGCAACCATATAGATGGGGACCCTCTAATCCTTTTTTCTCTCATGAGTTTAATGGCACTTACCATGATATGTGCAAGAGTTTATTTTCTTCCATTTAGGATGAAAGAACTATCTGTATGATATTCAGGATACAATCCAGGTCCCAAAATGCCAACATTAGAGCAAGGATGTAGTAAAAAATCTGTTATCAGAGTGAAGTCATCAGATCAGTATAAGAAATATGGGTATCAGAATTTGAGGCCAAGCAAAGGTGACAGAAAAAGTGGTACTAGAAACACAACTTGCTTGAGCGACGTTAGCTCATCCATTCATTCATTCACTTATTCATTCATTTAACACATATTTATGCATCACCTACACTGTGCAAGGTGCTTCCCTTCATGAAACTTTAATTGGGGGTATGTAGGACATGGTGGTAGAGGTACACAACACTCAATCATTGTATTAGTCTGTTCTCACACTGCTATAAAGATACTACCCAAGACAGTAATTTATGAAAGAAAGAAGTTTAATTGACTCACAGTTTTGCATGGCTGGAGAGACCTCAGGAAACTTACAATCATGGCAGAAGGCAAACAAGAAGCAAGTACCTTCTTCATAAGGTGGCTGGAAAGAGAAAGAGTGAAAAAGAAACTGCCAGACACTTATAAAACCATTAGATCTCGTGAGAACTCACTCACTACCAAGAGGACAGCATGTGAGAAACCACCTCCATGATCCAATCACTTCCCACCAGATCCCTCCCTCAACACATGAGGATTATGGGGATTACAATTCAAGATGAGATTTGGGTGGGGACACAGAGCCAAACCCTATCAATCATATATCTTTTTATTTGATTAGAAATGTGATAGGAATAGTAGATAGTACATGGTGCTATATAAAATAGGAATGTAGGAGTTAAGAGAAGACTGCCTTGAGGAAGCAACAACTAAGATAAACTTAAAGGGTAAACAGGAATTATTGGAACAAAATGCCCAAAAGCATGTGGTCTGGGTCACTTTCCAGCTGGAATCAGTACAATGGGAGGCCAGAGAGTAGGGAGGCATGGAAGGTTAGGTTAACACAGGACAGTGCAGAGTTCAAAGTCTTGGAAATCCAATAGGCAAAATTCAAATCCCTGGTTCACCTTTGTACTAGCCTCTCTGAGCCTTGGTTTCTTTAACTCTCATAAATAAATAATACATAGTAAAATACATACTGAATAATATCTACCTATCAATGGTGTTGGGAGAATTAATTTCACAATTTTTCTACTACTAAGTTATGATTTCATCCACATACCAAGCCACTAATAATCCAGAACTCCTTTGGGCTATTTTTGGAGTTTTTAATGACTTATGCATTAGTGTTGAAATTGTGGTATTAATTTCCTGTGTAATCGGGACTCTCATTAATCATGTCCATATGAATTCCATAGCACTTTTGATTTTAATCTAAGCTTCATAATCTGGAAAATATTTATCTCCTGCATTTTAGGAAATAATCAAATATGAAAACAGAAGTGTTTCGGAAGAAATGAATTGACTTTGTCACTAGGGGGAGACCTAGCCAGGTTTTGAAACTTGCCCCAACTTTCAGAGTGGAGAGAATTTTTTTCTGAGAAGTGATGGTGTAGGAAAAGGCACTGAAAAACTTAGCAGTCCTAGCAGGAGGACTGGAGAGTTTCTCTCTCTCTTTTTCTTTTAGTGGCTTTTCACTGTGTTATACGTGGTGGAGAATAAACTTTAGGGGATGCGATTAACAACATGCCCAAATGCTGAGGCAGTCAGCATGTTTGAATAAATGGTTTGAACATGGTTCTCTAGGCTGAATTTCTGGCAGTGTAGAGGGTTGGAAGCATCACACAGGGCCAAGACTTCAGAGGGGAACCAGGCAAAAGAGAACTGAGTGGCCTGACCTGGCAGCCATCTGAAAGGGTATGTAAGCTTGATAAGCACCATATTTTCTCAGTGAACTTTTCAGTAACCATAGTCTGTGTGTATGCATATAAGTAATTTTTTCCACTGCACATTTTTCTAAGTACATTTCTGTGTAATCTTGAATCATAAGTGCTTCTGAAGGAGTAGGAGTAGTTTATCTTGACCATTCTGTAGAAGGAAAAAGTCTAGGAATTGTAGGAGGGGAAATAGCTCTCAAAGGAAATGCTCTACAAATTAATTACCTGAGGAACTAACTCACAGAGGGGTGCACTGACACAGGCTGTTAGAATTATATTCAGTTAATTATACTTTATCAAAAAGAGATTCAAGCATTAGAACTTTGTTAATAGCAAAAGATTTATCTTCTTAGTTCTCTTCAATCTATCAGTGCATATATTTTATTTTATAGAGGATACTTGGAATGAAACTATAGACTTTTATTTTAAAAATTAAGAATTAATATAAACATGAAGTTAGTATAACTGGTCACAAGGCTGTTTTTAAAAATTGTTTCAAGTATACAGTGGATATTAAATGATTCTAATTATATAATTTATAAACATCATTATAAGAGGTTAAACCTCTTACCAAGTGTGAATTTATATTTAACAAGTTGGCTATTGCCTTACTAAGCATACTTTCTTAATGTGAGTTCCATTAATATAAACATCAGAAGATTCAAATTTCATTAGGTATGGTTGAATTAGGTATCTCTGGAAAACTAATAGAAATACCTTAAAATAGTATTTATTTCTGATTATAAAGATGAATATATAGTAGTGAAATTTAAAATCATCTATAATTTCTTTACTCAGTGAGAAACACTACTGACATGTTATTTTATTCTAGCCTTTATTCCACACATTTTTATTACAAGAATTAAATCATGCTATATACATATTTCAAATTTTGATAATTTCTTTTTCCCAAATAACAATGCTGTGTTGTCTCCATAATCTTTCCATTCTACAAAGGAAATATATTTTAATGCTCTCCTTTTAAGCACAAAAGCACTATCTACTGTTTTTTAAACAACATATTTATTTAACCTTTTCTCTTGTCATTAGAAGTCTTCATAAATATCATTTTAAAGGTTACAAGATACTTTATGAGATAGATGAATCACAGTTCATTCTACAGTTTTCTTATTATTAGATATTTAGTTGTTTCCAATAAATAACCCTGATGAATGTCTCTATTTATAAAATTTTAGCCACATTTCACTGTATTTAATAAGGATCTCTCGCATTGAAACAAAAAACTCTCTTTGACTTTAGCAAGATCAGATTATTGTATTTTTAGGTAAAAACTATAAACCACAAATAGTAGAACTACTAAAAGTGTAAGAATTATGCTGATATAATAATGATATCTTTGAATATTAAATAACTCATCTCAGGGATTCAATATAGATGTTAGAAGTCCCACAAAATTCTACCACCTCAGTGATTAGGAGTGTCTTCATATTTAAGGATATATAATATAGAATAATTATTGCTCTCACTTAAAAGTACTTATATTGTGCTAAGCACACTGCTAAGTGTTTTCATTGACATGTGCTCTTTTAATCATTAAAGTAACCTTATGAGATGTATATTTTATTATTACTTAATAAATAATGCCTACTGCATATGGCTGTTATAAGGAGCAAATGAGCTAATACACTTATGAAATTTATCAATACACATAAATATGTATCATTTAACTTTAAATGCAAGTAATGCATAGGAAAACATCTGGATGAATATTGCTAATGAAGATTACTGCTGGAGTGAGAGGGGAGGTGAGAAGGAGGGAAACAGGCATGGTGGTATAAGTCAAAGTAGACTTTAGCTTTATCAGTAATATTAATTTTTTCCCAAAAAGAATGTAATTATATATTACTTATTCAAATAAAATTAATTTAAAAAGACATAACTCTGCAATTTACAGGAGAATACTTTTAATTATTAAGTCTTGTCAACCATATTTTAATGATTTGTAGTTCATTACCTCGTTGATAGAGTTGGGGAAAAAGGATGGCAGTAGAAAAATTTAATGCCAAAATTGCAGGAGCCCCTGAAAATTAGTCTCTAAGAAATATGAAGAAAATGAGTCCAAATGGATACTATATATCAAGGGCAAAATAATGTTCTTTGCAACACATTTTACATTCAACTTTTATAGACATTTGTATAAGATTTTATCTTTTCTGTAGTATAAGTTTATTTTTAGGTTATTGCCTGTAACTCCAACAGTATATATTGAGCACTCATGCTGTTCCAGAGACTGTTCTAGTGAATAAAACAAAGCCCTGCTTTCACTGAAGTTGGAGAGAGACACAATAAATGAATAAACAAATATGCGCGTGTTAGGTTGAGATAAGCTAAAAAGAAAAGTAAGCAGGATAAAAAGATTGAGAAAGGTGAGCTGGGATAAGGTAGAGAGGTGTGGGGGTGAGCTGCTTGAAATTCAGTGGTCAAGAAGACCCCTCTGAAGAGGAGACAGTCGAGCAGTGGCCTGAATGAAGTGAGGGCATGAGCCCTGGGAATATCTGAGTAAGAATGTTCTGGATAGAGGGAATGGTGACTGCCATGGTCCTTAGGCCAGAAGCATTCATGACACTTTGTAGAATGGCAAGGAAGCCAGCCTGACTGGAGTTGAGTGAGCAAAGGGATGAGCCTGAGAGGAAGCCAGAAGCAAAATAACAGAGGAGGCCATAGTGAGAACCAGAGTCAGCCCTTCAGTGGCTCCCTCACTGTAGTTGTGTTTTCTGGCAGCATATGCTAAGATTGAGCTTGAGGGTGCAAGATATTTATCAGGGGTCAATATCAGTGAAAGGAAGGAGGAAGAAGTAGGATTGAGTAAAGGAAGAACCCAAAGCAGGCTTTACCAAATTTCAGTAGATCCATCAAGAAGCTTATGCTCTGTCCTTGTTCTGTCACCAGCTCTGTGGGACCCTCCTCCGTGGGAGAGGTAACTCTACTGAGCTGAGGCATACCTTGAAGGAATTGGTAGCTGGCAGTTCTGTTGTGACAGCCCTTCTTGCAGCTGGGCAGCAAGGTTTTTCTTGAAGGGAGATATGAATGGTGCATCTCTGTTCTACCATATTAGGAAATTTATTAGTGTATATGCTATAGGAGCAGGTTAGAATTTAAAAAATATATATAAATATTGAAACTTCTTTGATAAAGGCCGGTGGTCATTCTTGATTAATATAGAACCCTAGTAAAATAAGAATTGATTGATATTTTCTTAGTTTGATAAAACTGTGTATCTCAAACTAAAATCCAGGGCCATAATTTATAATGATGTATTAGAAGCAATCCTATTAAATTCAGCATGCCCACTACTACCAGAGTTATTTGATAGCTCTCTGGAAAGTCTGATCAATGAAGCCAGAACAGGTAAGGGCTAAAAATTTTCAATAATGGAAAACATGAAGCATAATTACCATTATTTACACATGACTTTTTTTTTTTTTTTTTTTTTTTTTTTTGAGACGGAGTCTAGCTCTGTCGCCCAGGCTGGAGTGCAGTGGCGCGATATTGGCTCACTGCAAGCTCTGCCTCCCAGGGTCACGCCATTCTCCTGCCTCAGCCTCCCTAGCAGCTGGGACTACAGGTTCCCGCCACCACACCTGGCTAATTTTTTGTATTTTTAGTAGAGACGGGGTTTCACCGTGTTAGCCAGGATGCTCTCGATGTCCTGACCTCATGATCCGCCCGCCTCGGCCTCCCAAAGTGCTGGGATTACAGGCGTGAGCCACCGCACCCGGCCACATGACATTTTTTTTAATCTAGAAAACCCAAGAAAATTGAAAACGATTAAAAACAGTGAGAAAATTCAGTAGGGAAGTTGCCTATGTTTAAAATATAAAATTCAATAGCTTTTCTGTATATCGGGGTTGGTAAACTTCTTTCTGTAGAGGGCCAGAGAGTAAATATTTTAGGCTTGTTGTCATACAGTCTTTGTTACAACTTCTTAATTCTGCCGTTGTAGCACAGAATTAACCATAGACAATATGTAAATGAAGAGGCATAGCCGTGTTCCAATAAAACTTTATTTTAAATACAGGCAGCAGACAAGATTTGGCCCATATTGGTAGTTTGCTGATCCCTGCTATATACATTTTAAAATAGAGAAATTATAATGAATAACAATCTCGTTGAAAACAGCAAGCGAAATGATAAAAATATTACAAACTTTATTTAAACAGAATATGTAAGACGTAGAGAAGAAATTTACTGGGGGACATGAAAGAAACTTCAAGTGAGTAAAGAATAAAATCTTGCTTTGATTATGAAGGTTCTATATTGTAAAAATGTCAGATTTTCTTTAATTATAGACTCAAGGGAGTCTCTATTTAAATATTTACATGATTTTTAAAATATCTCTTAGCATTTTTAATTCCTATACGTTATTGTCATATGCATATACTATAGTCAGGCTTCTATTAATAAAAGCTTTGATGTTGTTACCTTTTTTAGCTACCACTAATAATTTCGGCAATAAATATGCTTGTACATGCTGGAAAAATCGTGAAAGTAAATCCACAGACCAAATTGCCAGAAGTGGGATTACTGGATCAAACATTATGTCATTTTTAATGTTGATGAGGTTGTAAAGAGCTGCCTAAGAATGTCTTTACTTCACATTTTTTCTAGAACTGGGTGGCATCAGTTTTTAAAAATATTTCTGATGTGTGAAAAAATTATATATTTTAGGTTTTTAATTGTTAATATCTGATATTATGAGAGAAGGGAGTTTTTTTCCTTATGCTTACTCATTGTCTTAGTCTTTGGGCTGCTATAACACAACACCGTAGACTGACTATGTTTATAAACAACAGAAGTTCATTTCTCAGTTCTAGAGGCAGGATAGTCCATGATCAAAGTGCCAGCAGACGTGATGTCTGATGAGGACCTGTTTCCTGGTTCATAGATGGTGACTTCTTGCTGTGTCCTCAGATGTAGAAGAGGTGAATGAGCTTCCTTCGGCTATTTTATAAAGGCACTAATTCCATTCATGAAGGCTCCACCCCCAATATCATCATTTTGGGGGTTAGGATTTCAACATATGAATTTTGTCGGAATACAAATATTCAAGCCATAACATTGATCATAGGTATTTTTTTCTAAACTGCTTATGTCCTATTTTTGTTTATTTGATTGCTTCTCACTTTCTCATTGGTTTATGTGATCTCTTTATTAGTTATGAAAACTATCTCTCTGCAATTATCCTTGCAAATCAGGTTATGATTTTCCAGTGTGTATAAAGAAATTACATATTTATTTTCTATACGAGTTTGAGGCTCTGGGTACTTCTTAGAAATATCTAAGTATTTAAATATCCAACCCTTTATATCAATCAGGACTCTGAAAAAAAAATCACCCTTCATGAGGCTTTTCCTAATCACCTATCTAAAATAGGTAGTATATACTCCAGTAGGTAAACAAGGAAACTGAGTGTCAGGAAGGATAAATATCTGACTCAAGGTCACACAGCTAGTAGGTAAGAGAACCTGGAGCCAGAATTTAAGTTCAACATTGTCTGACTCCAAAGCCAATATTGCTATATTATCCTGTCCCATCCTGGTCTTCTCCATCTCACCTGGATAGAAATATAAAATTTTAGGTTTGGAAGAGATTTTTCCATACAGGGTCTTAAAAGATATATCAGGAGGGACATACTGATTCTTGGTAATAGATATTTCATGCTCTTCAGTTTAACCGACAGTTACCTCTATTAGAGAAGTTCTCAGAATTATTTGTGTGATTATCTATATGATGTATAGAATCTGTTACTTTTACATGCATTAAGATACTCATTTTAGTACCCTTCCCAGATGTTAAACATTATTATATGCAATTATTATTATTTGCATTAAGAAGGTTATAATTCCTAGCTGGATTTAATAATTAATTCCCATAAGTATAGTATTTATTATTCAGAACATTATGTAGAAGCAGAACCATCACTTTCAGTAATTAAGAGTTTCTATGAAACTCTTTTGGAATGAATTTTCAGATTTAGTAAAAACAAAAGGCTGATAAATGGCATATTCCTGCTAAATGTCATGAAAACAAAATATATGCTTTCTGTCAGTAAATCAAAATTACTGGCAGCTCAAGAAGAATGCATAATCAGAAGAGCTGGTAACATAATGTTAACTAATTCTTCATATTCAAGTTATTTAAGATGAATTATTAATCTTTACTGACCATAGAAATGATACTATTAGAATTGAAAGGTTGAGGCTTAAAGGTTCTACTTAGCAGGTCTAATTTATGTTCCCATAATTTAACAGTTAATTGTTGAGTATGGATGAGCATGTTATAACCCTGTATTAGCTCCTATTTTGGATAAAATCATGTGAGGATGAGGATTTGCTTAGTTAGGAAAAGGCAAATTATATTTACTGCTGTTACTCATCCAATGTCAGTTTTAAATTCCTTCCTTCAAATTATTAGGATATAGTTTTTTGAGTTTCACAGGTTATTATGACATATAAGTTTACTGCATTATTATTCAACAAATATTTATGAACCCCTAAACACTGAAGTAAATGTTGAAGAGAATGTGGATGATGAAGAAGACATAGTCCTTGCTCTTGAAGGGAGTGGGAGAGAGCTAATATAACCTGAATGTTATCTGCCATCTCAGTTTCTTGTTCTGCACCCCTAAAATTAATCTGTCCTTTCCCTTCACTATCTGGATACAGAACTCAGAATCTTTTCGCATTCTCCACACAGGAGCAACTTTCACAAAAGTGCTGTGAAAGATGTAGACTTTGCTAATGCTTACAGAACTCAATATAGAGTAATAATTAAGAGCATGATTCCTAGCTGTGAGTTACTGGGCAAGCAACTTCATGCCTGTGCCTTAGCTTCCCCATCTATAAAGTAAGGATAATAATAGTATTCAACCCATAGGGGTGTGGTAAGGATTAAATAAGTTAATGTGTAGAGTAAGCTTCTGTAAATGAGCACTGTAGAAAGAAACATTAGCTATGATGTTCATGGGGTGACAGAAAATGGTTTTCGTTACATAGCACATAGGAGGGGGGAAAAACCTCTAAAATTCCAATTAGATATTTCTGTGCTCTCCAGAAGTAACCTCTGTATCACCTGGCACCAGAGATGAGTTAGGTTCGGAATGAGTCCTCTAATTTATTCTCTCCTAATAGCGTCATCTCGAAGGCTTGGCTAATGAGTTGCACAGGCCCATAGATCACCTAGAGGGAAACTTAAATACAGGTCTGTGGAAAAGGTAAAAAGGTCAGGGCTACATACATTTGTATGGAAAAATTGGACAAATTTCAACAGCGACAGTGAAGAGGAAGGATGAGCAGACAGAAGGAGAAGAGGCTGGGGAAAATCTTTAAAGAATACTGTTAAAAGTTTTAAACATAAAATGTATACTTCCAACATAAGATGCCAGACTGAGCACGCTCTATATAAGAAACCTCATTAAAATTATAGTAAAAGAAAAAAAGATGTAAACGTACAATGGAAAGAAAGTGTGGTAGATATCAGAGGATGTGGGAAAAGGCAAACTGCTGAAAAAGTGCTGACAAGTGAAGCCGAGCTTAAAATTCCCATAGAGAGGCTACAGTAGAGGAGAGAATAGAGGCCAGCCTGACTAGCAGCACCCTATGGAGAGGCTGGATTCATCAGATTCCAGATGAATATCAGGCCAGATTCATCAGAGGGTAGGGTGGGGAAGGAGGGCTGAAAATAAGGATTAGTTATGTTTCTATTTGGAACTTTTGACAATGAATCATAAAAGATAGTGGAGTAATTTCCTCGAAGTGGAGGGAAAATGACATAAATCGAGAATTCTCTACCTAAATCATTAATCCTTGTTAGAGTTGAGTAAGAACATTTTGTAAATAGGTAGGGGGCCAAAAAGTTTGTCTTTCAATAACTTTTCTAAGAAAGTTATTTGAGTATGTGTTCTAGGAAAGAAAGAAGTAAACCAGGATAGAATAACCTATGGGATTCAGATAATGGTGTAACGAACTCAGGACAGCAGTGGAAAGAATTCTTGTTCCAGGATGAGGACTGGGCAGCAAGGCTAGTGGAGTCAGTTTGAATTGACAAAGAGGGCCACAGTGGTTGAGTGTTGGAAGAACTCAAGGATAGGAAAATGGCAGAGTGGGCAAGGGATGAGAAGAGTGATTAGGAACTCCAGGTCAAAATGATAAACTATGCAAGAAAACCATGGCCTGAATATGAAGTAAATGGCCTAGGATGTTGCATGACAATGAATGAAATGGGCTACTAGGAATTGATAGAGTAAGAAGCTGAAAGACAAAGAAAAACATTTGTAAACAGAGAGATAAAATAATTATACAATAAATTCATGATTCAAAAGTATAACAAACTGAAATGTGACATGATTTTGAATAAATGATGAATAAGAAAGGATAATCCATTTGAACTTGATCCTGGGAAGATCCCCTCTTGAGAGTGTTCATAAGCATGGTGTCTTGGAGAAGGGAATTAAGCATACTATAACAGTATGGTGCAATGGTGACACCATCAAATGATAGAACTATTATTAATTGGTTTCAACCTATGGAATCAAACTAGGCAAACACTGAAGACTTTCTTTGAGTATATAAAAGAATGTAAATATTATGAATCTTCACAATATAAAAGTAAGAGTTTGACCACAACACTGAGAAGTGGAAGGGGAGATGTGAAGTGGAGGGAAGGATACAGGTGATAACATGGTTGTCTTACAAAGGGGGAATAAAGATAACAAGTAGAGGGGTCAATATTAGAGATATAATTCTACTGGGGAGGGAGAGGAAAAGAGAAGCAGTTATAGATGAGCTAGTTCTTCATCAAACATGGAAGAAGTCAACAGGTAGTATCTGATGCTGATTATTCTAAAAGAGTTGTATAAATGTGGCAGAAGTTCCTAGTTAACTCTTTAATATTTATTGTCATGTTCTTTTATACAATAAAAATGAATCGGGGTACATGACCATCCAGGTAAAAACTGTTATTTCCCTTGCAGCTAAGTATGGCTAGCAGAGATGTGAGCTGAAGTAAAATGTGCAATGTTTAGATCAGGTTCTTAAAATAAAAGGAAAATGGCCTCCCTTCCTTTCTTGCTCTACCCTCCCCAGGCTGGAATGCAGCTAAAGCAGAGAGCCTGGTAACCATGTGGAAAGAGCTGTGTCCTAGGGAATCAAGAATAACAGGATAAAAGAAGCCTGGGTTCCAACACTACCTAAAGTTGCCCTGAATTGCCTACTGAGACTATTATGTGAGAGAAAAATAACTTCTATCTCAATTATACCACTATATTTTTGGGTTTGGTGTTAGAACAGTCTGACTACTCCTAGAACAGCCCTACTCCTACAAATAAGTATGTAGAGACATAAAGGTAAATATGTAAGATTTTTAACAAGAAATGATTGCAAGTTGTTTTCTGGAAAAAGAATTAGTGTGGAGTGGTGGTTGAATAGAAGATATACATTGCTTTTTATTATAAATCTTTCTATGCTATTTAATTTTAAGCATGTGCATGCAGTAGTTTTATAAAATAAAATGATAGTTGTGTTAATTAGATAAAAATGGAATATAAACAGTTGCAAAATAAAAAATGGATCACCCACTCTCTTGTCACGTTGGGAAAACATTTTGGTGATTTACTTCAAGCTATTTTTCTATATCCTTGTTTCTTTGATTGAAAGTCTACATATGAGGAATGAACAGAGAAAGGGGACTTCACCCAGGAGACTAAAAAGAAAGATTTGGAGAATTAATGGGTAAACAAAGAGAATTCAGCATCAAGAGAGCCAGGGGAGGGTAGGAATTCAGTAATGACACATTGGTCAGTGATTTCAAACACCACGGAAAAATCAGTAGGTTGAGATCTGGGAATATGTTAACTGATTTTGATCTTGTAGATCATCAGTTTGGCCATTGACGATCTACAAGAGAGTGAATGTGGTAGAAAAGAGACAAACTGGCAATGAGTTTAGAGTAATAGAGGAAAAGGAAATAGATCTGCTAGAACTCAGTGTGCAAATAAGAAAATGGTAGGATATGAGTTTGGAGAGGTAGGATGGGTACAAAGTCATGTAGAGCTTATAAGACATACGGAGGCTGTAACTTTTATTCTAGATACCAGTTTGAAATGTTTATTATTGTACATATATATTATTTTAAATGAACCTGAACTCTTGTGTGGAGAATGAACTCCAGCAAGCAAGATAAAAAACAACATAACCAGTTAGAAGGCTATTGCAGTTATCCTGCTAGGAATTAATGCTGGCTTGTACTTGGGTAATAATGATGAAAGTAATGAGTGAGTTTGCATTCTGGATACAGTTTGGAGTTTGGTGCCAAAAGCTTTGGGCATGCATAGGATGTGGGGTATGAGGAAATGGAAGAGCTAGTGGGTGAATGGGAAGAGAATGATACCAAATAATAAGAAAGATTTAGGAAGGAGTAGGTTTTAAGTAAGAAATCAAGAATTCCAGTTTCAGATACCTATTACACATCTAAGTGGAGATGTTAAGTAGCAGTTGGATATAATAAGTTTAAAACTTAAGGAGCATTTACTTCAAAATTCGAAACCCTACGGTCATTAATATGTGAGTTGTCCTGAAAGTCAAATGACTGGATGAGATCATGTAGGAAGTGAGGGAGACAAGAAACAGAAGAATTCCTAGGACCAAGTTCTGGGTCATGTACTATATAAATATCAAGAATTGAGCTGGATGAAGAGAAAGAGTGGCCAAGACAAGAAGAAAACCAGGAGACCATGTTCTGAAATCTAAGCGAGAAAGTGACTGAAGAACAAAGGGATGCTTGTGTGAAATGCTGCTGTTAGAGTTTGAATGTGTCCCCTAAATTTCATGTGTTGGAAATTTAATCCCCAAGTT
Source organism: Gorilla gorilla gorilla (assembly GCF_029281585.2). NCBI lineage: Eukaryota > Metazoa > Chordata > Mammalia > Primates > Hominidae > Gorilla > Gorilla gorilla. Next base: position 58,667,412 of record NC_073224.2, on the reverse strand, counting down.
TGCATGTTGATGGTATTGGAAATGGGGCCTTTTGCAGGTAATTAGGATTAGATAGCATCATCAAGGTAGGGCCCCCATGATGGCACAGGTGGCTTTACAAGAAGAGGAAGAGAGACCTGGGCACACATGCTCTTGCTCTCTCACCATGTGATGCCCTCCACTGTGTGATGATGCAGTAAGAAGGCCCTCACCAGATGCCAGCATCTTGAGATTGGATTTTCCATCCTCTAGAACTATAAAAAATAAATGTATTTTCTTTTCAAATGACTAAGTCTGTGGCATTCTGTTATAGCAACCAAAAACTGACTAAGACAGCTGCTGAGAGGACAAGTGTGATGAAGGCTGAGAGAAGTAGTGATCCATCAAGCACCTGACGAGATTACAATAAATTGGTTCGAAAACACAGGTGAAAGTTCTGCCTTGAAAACAGGGTCTTTTCTTCCCTCAAGACCAAAGGAAAGGGAAAAACTGGGGGAAATAAGTTGATTTTTTAAAAAAATCAATGAAGTAGTTTATAAAATAATATCCTCAAAAAGTGAGACTATGGGGGTTAACAGGAGAAACAGTTTGAGAAGGTTGCCCTGGTGAATTACACTGGAGACAAACTGAGGGCTTGGCAAGTGCACTGTGGGCTTGAGGTTATCCATCATGGATATGTAATCAGCTGGATCATGGGACTTTAACCAGTAACTCTCAGTGGCTTGGAAATGAGAGCAGAAATAGATAACTGGGTTAGTCCATGTTATTAAGTTTTAGTAATGTTTGCATGTAAAAATATTTAAGGTAAAAAGTAGTTTTGATGTTCTCAATTATATAGGTAATTTAGGCATAATGAATATCATATTTACTAGTGGGTCAAATAAATTTGGCATGTAGCAGTAACAACGTGTTCTCCTTCTTACTTATAATTTCTGTTTTTTCCCCATAGAAATTCAGTATTTTTGTATTAATTCTACCAAATTTATCTTATAACTTCAGAAAAAAATACTTAAAACTTTTCTTCCACTGATTTATTTGAAAAATCAATAAAACAAAGAAAATAAAATGGGAGACACACTTAGACTATATTAAAATGTATATTAAATCTGCTGAGTGATTCTAATTGGACTCATTGACTATTTCTGCTCTGATTATTTTAGACATAAGTTATATGGGCCAGTATTTAGTTTGTGAGATATTAGGGAAAGGAATGGATTGTGATGTTTTTATATTTTCCTCTGACTACAAGGTTGACAAATAGTGACCCTTTATGACAGGAAGTGTTTAGCTAACCCTGTGGCAGCCTTGTAGGGACCAACAGAGGCTGGAGATTTGGTTATAATTATGCTAGAAAATTCTGACATGTTTTCTCTATATCTATGGCACGAAAGGCTAATCTCAGAGACATAACCAGGGCTGCTGAAATGGGGTCAGAATCTGATTAAAAGAAAAAATTTTTAGGCTCCTCACAGCATTTGACTGGGCTTCAGATCCCCTTCCACCCCAGGTTTCATTTGTACTAGATTCTCCCAACTTATTCAGCTCTAAACCATACCAAGGAATCTAAGAGTAGTTCAAATAAAGATGTGATTCTGTCATTTCAAGATCACTTGCTACCTTTCTATTATATTCTTCTTTCATACTTTTCCACCTCACTTTGTTTTTTCAAAGCTCTGTAAAGGGCTAAAAAAAAAGTATCATTTTAAAAAACAGCCAAATGGGTACTAGGTATAGCTACTGCTCAAATAGTCTCTGCAAAACTTCAAGAAACCAAAAGGATCCTAAACTTATCCATTTGAAAATCACATTACCTACAATTCAAGCTCATGTCAATGTAACGAAGGATTCTGTATCACTGTAAGACAAGTCTTCACACCATATCCTTTCTAGTTGTAAGACATTATTTTAGAGAAACTCCTTGACATCTTTCCTAAGATAATTATCTAAGTGGCTCTGGACTACGCAAGGCAAGTGACAGTCCTTCCTTTTCCTTGTCAAAAGTGTTCGACCCATCTGCATAGTGGTCCCCTGCACTACAAAGGTAGCTACAGGTCTCTTTCTACACTTGAGTGGGGCTGTGGGGGAGGTTGTTCCTGATTCTTCATCTTCAGAGGAGGTGATAAGAAGCAGAACCACAGAGAAGCATTGGGTTTCCTTACTCACCACATTGAAGTAATCCTAAATACATCATATGGCTTTAGTACCTAGGATTCTAGAGTTTAAGAACAGTGGCACTATTCTATAAAAAATGAAACAAGGGATTTTATGATATGACAATTTTAAACTAAACCAAACTAACAGCATATAATTGAAGCCTATTTGAGACTTCACCATCTGACTCTGAGCAGAGTACAGAGACCACATATTTGCAGTCTCCCAGGCATGAGTAGTGACTCAATAAGTGTTTGTTTAAATAAAAGTTTAAATGAAAATTTATTAATATATTATTTGGGTAATTAGATTTAGTACATTCCCAAATTTTTGAGACTTAGGTCATAAGCCACTAGTTCAACCATTCGTCTGACCCAGTTTCACATTATGGTCTTAAAATTGTGTGCCAGACCTGTTAGTAAAGATAATAAAATTAAACATTTTTTGAGCTAGAGGGAACTTGCAATTTGATTCTAAAATTTAACATTGCTTGACTCATCAAGATATTATAAGCATCTGTGAATTCAGTGAGTGATCTCAAAGGAGCTTAAAAATATGTGAAAGGAAAGGTTTAACAGCCTCCTAAGCCCTGAGAATTATTCATGTTGATGAAATTCTGCTTTGGGCTTTGGGCAAATGCTCCATCTTCTCCTTTTCTTTCTGATTTATAGGCAATTTTAACACTTCAACCGAAGGCAGTCACACCACACTGTTAACCACATTTCCAAACTGTTAACTTTGCTATAACCTTCAATCGACTCAAGCTCAGTAATGCCAGGAAGTAGGAGGACAGTTTAAAATACTAAGTGTGGCAAGGAAATAGATAGTAAAACAGAGATGCAAAGAAAATGCCTGCTATGCATTTCAGCTAAGTCAGGCATGCAAACACTTCCACTGGAAAGATTTAAAAACTGCATTCAGTGCTTCAAAACCATGGGCTCTACTCATCAGTGATAAAATCCATTAGACAGTCTTAAGATTCAAATTCTGCTGCTGAGGATATGGCTTTGTCTATGCGTATCATCTGAATCAAACTGAATCCTGAAGGTTTGCATTATACACTCTGTGGCATTGGACATGGAGAGTTGGGGCAGGATTGCTACGTGAGGACACATCAAGGCAGCTGTATCAATGCTGACGTCATTTTACCAGAACAAAGACTCCCAGACTGGAAGAAACCTTTGTGATCATCTAAGATAACTTCCTTACTTGAATATCTCTTGCTGAATTCGCGTTGGCTTTTCTATTAAAATCTTGTGTTTGACCATTCCGCATCTAGTTAAGAGTTCTTGTTTCAAGTATTTTAATGCAATGCCACTTGGCAACCAAAAGTCTATGGCATTGGTATGTGAGCTGTAAATTTTATCTTTTAGATGATAACAACCTGTACGATGTAAAAAAAGCAGAGATCCTAAGTAGTTAAATAACCAGCCAGCACCAGAGAGATAGAGACAGATACAAAACTAGAAACAACTTTTCTCTCCTAGCTATAGTCTGGAGCCTTTTATTCTAGTGCCACATCAGTTACTTCTGGTTTTATCTGGCCACCATATGGAAACATTTTATAGGTAGGTACAAGGGTCCTATATATACTGGCAGGTGAATATGGAGAATTTCTAAGTGCTGTCATCATGTTCTGAGAAATTGAGATTAAACTTTTCATGGGAGAGAAGACAAGACTAACCTTGGTTTCTCGAGAATGGCATAAATGGCATAAACAAATGTGAAAAACTCTTAACAAAAATGCAATCATAGAAGTGTCAATACGGAGCTTGGAGTTAGAGGACCTGTGTTCTAGGCCTGGTTCTCCCATTTCTCACAAGCTGGAGTAGCCTGGATAGGCTAAGCCAGATGTGATAACATTGAGGAACCCAACAGCATACACCCCCTGATCGATTATAATTAGTTTCCCATTATCAACCAGAAGTCCAAGCCTGGTGCCAAGGTTTATAAGAACAAGTTTGATCCTGCTAAACTATCTTAGAAAACCAGTTGTCTCAGGCATTCTTAATGGATTTCAAGTCAGAAATAGGCAGAATTCTTTAAAACAAGCTACTGTGTGTTTCTGGCTATGGGGTTCCAAGAGACTTTGATTATTGTGCTTCATTTTATCCTTCTGTAAAATTCTTATGGAACCATCCCTACTTGAGATAATGACATGCAATGAAGCCTAATTAAAGGGAGGGTAAGAGGAGAAGACCTAATATTTATAGAATAACTAATTTTTCAGCCATTTACAAAACACCTTATCTCATTTAAGCTTCAAAAAAATTATTGGAAGTAATTATTTTATCTATTGTACTAATGCAGAAATTAAAACACAAAGAGGTAAACTAATTTGCTAATAAATCATAAAGGTGAAATTCAAACCATTTCTGTTTGACTTCCAAAATGTAGTCTCTTTTCACTCTTTTCACTTTTCATGCTCATACTGCACTGTATAGTATATTGGGCAAAACCTAAGATATTTCATATTTTCACCACTCTATGCAAAAAATAGATTTGATTGTTAAAGTCTGAAGCATAAGATCACACATAATCACTAAGGAACACAGCAAAGATTAACTCTTTTCTCTTTCAGTTAGAATCTGCTTAGAAATTATTCATTAAGGGTAGGAAAATTAATTTCTTTTTGCGTAATGAAAAGAAAAATGTTAAAATTTTATGGGTATAATTATTAAAAGAAAACCTTGAAGAAGTTCCAAAATACTATATTACATTTAATATTATTATTTTATTATATAATCTCAAAACAGAACACATGAACTAACATATTTTTATAGTAGTCCTCAACTATGTATTTATGTAGTGTTAAAATACTTCCCATTTTATAGTTGGGAAATACGAGAAAAAGGAAGGGACTTCGATGAGGTTACCAGGTCAGAAATTAAAGTATTAAACTCTAGTTCTAGCTCAGGGTACACAGATTTTGAGAAAAGACCCCTGTAAACTGTACAATACCACACAAATGTTTGATATTTGTGTTATTACCCTCAGATGAGGATGGAGTCCTACTTAGCATATTCAGTTCCTTGTAAGCAGGTGTCCCACTTGATGACTTGGAAAACTACTGACTTGTCTGTATAGTTTAGAAGGTTATATTTATTATGTAAGTAAACAGTGTTTGGTATATATATTTTTTCTCTTTATAAAATCTCAAAGGGAGTAAAAATAAATAAAAAATAATAATGCACCAAACGGTCATTTCTTATGGCATTCTCTTTTTTTCCCTTTTTTCCTCTCATCAAACTCTCAGCTCCTCCCTTTTTTCTCTTTGTTCTTCCTCTTCAAAGATAGAGATGATATTAGAGATGGGAATGCAGTGGAATTATTTTTAGATTGTAGCTCTTTTGACTTTGTCTCTCCTTGGGTATTCTGGGACCATCATCATTACTGGCTGTGATTTGATGGAGGCTTCTGTGAGCTCTTTTTGGTCAGCCAGTCACCCGGTCAGCTTGGAATTCCAAGTCTGAGAGTGTGACACACACTGCACAAAAGACCCCAGCAGCAAGCTGCTCCCTGTGAATCTTAGATATCACTCATTCTACACAGGCTTTGGTCTTCATTTCCATTAGGGGGCACTTCTGTTTGTAGTTTCAATAAGCCACACTTTTCCTTTTAATTCCTGGGCCCACTACAATTTTGAAACAAATTGACATACAATATAAGATACAATTTGAGTGGTGCTGTAGTTTGATTGTGTCCCCAAAGTTAATGTGTTGGAAACTTGATCCCCAACGCAGCCGCATTGGGATGTGGGGCCTAATGAGAGGTGTTGGGGTTATGGGCGCACTGCCCTCCTAAGTGGATTAATGCTATTATCATGGAAGTGGATTCTGAGAGATAAAAATAAAATTCTAAGTCCCCTAACTGATGGAATTGATCCCCTTTTGGCCAAGGGAACCCCAAAGAAACCTTGGAAGTTGAATTCATGGCAATTCAGGATGGGAAATCTGGCAGGTTTCATTAGACTCCCTCCCTTGCTTACAGTCATTAGATTTTCTTCCCTAAAGGCTAAGCAGAAACCAGCCATTTCAAAAGCTACTAGCTGATGCTCCCTGGTGGTGTAGTGGTTAGGATTTGGTGCTCTCAAAAAACTACTAGTTTATCTTCCCCGGTACAGAACAAAGACATTAATCATTCCTTCACACCTCCCTGAGACATCTGCTTCCTCTATTCCCTTTTTCCCTCAAACGTTCACCTTATCTTATGTAAAATGTAGATTTACTGGGCACTAACTAAAGTCTTACAAGCATGTAATCATTTGTCTCACTGCTGACCCCTACAGCCCTTTTTAAGGAAAATGTATAGATACTAAGCCTCCTAAGAACTTCTTGGGAAAAAACTGCCACAGATGCTTCTGTGACATGCAATTTTCCTGGGCATACCCTCGGGCTGGCTCAATAAATCTCAGATTTGAGAGTTATGCCCCAAACACTCATTTTGGCTGTCAGTCCTTACAAAAAGATGAGTTTGACCCTCTCCCCCACTCTCTTGCCCATGTGACACATTTGCCCAATAACTTTTTAGTCATTATAAACTATCCTGTCTCACATATTCTGTTATAGCAGCACAAATGGACTAAGACAGAAAACTGGTAGAAAGAAGTGGGGCTGTTGCTATAATAAATACCTGAAAACGTGGAAATGACTTTAGAATTGTGTGATGAGCAGAGATGGGAAGAGTTTGGAGGCTAAAAAGAGCCTGTATTGCTATGAGCAGAGTTATAAGGGCAATTCTGGAAAGGGCTCAGAAAATAGGAGGGCTGTAGGGAAAGTCTAAAAGTTCTCGGAGAGTATTTAAGTGGTCATGATTAGAATGTTCGTAGAAGTATGGACTGTAAAGGTTATTCTGATGAAGTCTCTGAGAAAAATGAGGAATAAAGTATTGGAAACAGAAGGAAGGGTCATCCTTGTCATAAAGTAGACTAGGATTGAATTGTTCCCATGCTCAACAGCTTTATGGAAGCAGAATTTAAGAGTACTGAACTAGGATTATCTGGCAGAAGAAATTTCTAACTAAAATATTGAAGGAGACTTTGTAATCATCTGGCAGATTCTTTCTGCCCACTCCATGGTCAAAATCAATTCACTGAGACCACAGCATTGCTGTATAGAAAGAGTTTAATTGACTTGAGGCCAGCCATGACACATGGGAGACAGAGTTATTACACAAAACAATCTGAAGACTCAGAGGTTAGGAGTTTTCCAGGATAGTCTGGTGGGTGGAAACTAAGGAATCAGTGTTGCTGATTGGTTGGGATGCCATGATAGGGGTGTGGAAAACAGTCCTTGTGTTCTGAGTCTGCCTCTGTGTATGAAGGCCACAGGACCAGCTGAGTCATGAGTCATGAGACCAGGTAGAGTTAGCCAATCATCAGGAATGCAAAAGTCTGAAGAGACATCTCAAAAGCCAATCTTAGGTTCTATCATAGCGATGTTATCAACATGTGTAACTGAGGAAGTTACAAATCTTGTAACCTCCAGAACAATGGCTGGTTAACATTTATCTGTGCCTACATCTTAGAGGAATTCAGGCCTCTTTCATAATCCTACTCTTGTGGGCTTTCATTAGTTTTACAAAGGTGAATTAGTTTTGGGAAGCACTATTATCATTCTTGCTTTAAGGTTAAACTATAAACTCAATTTTTCCCAAAGTTAGCTTTGCCTATGCCCAGGAATGATCAAGGACAGTTTGGAGTTTAAAAGCAAGATGGAGTCAACTCTGTCAGATTTCTCTGACTGTCATAATTTTGCAAAGGTGGTTTTATTGTGTGGATTATTTTAACTGCATACAGTAAAATGGCAGAAGAAATAAATGACCTAAAGATGAAATTTGTAATTAAAAGGAAAATAAAACCTAAAAATTTGGAAAACTCACAGCCTGGCCATATAAAGAACAAAAAAGCATGCGAGGATCTGGCAAGTGGCCCTTTGATAAAGGATTAGCATGGATAGAAGGAAGCCAGGTGGTATTCATCAAGACAATGGGCGGATGACTCTGAAGGTATTTCGGAAATCTTCAAGGCTTCTCCTCTCATCTCAGACCCCAAATTCTAGGAGAGCAGAGTGGTTTCAGGGGATGGTCCTAGGGTGCCCTCGAGCTTGCTGATCAGGGCAATGCTCCCTGCATTCTGGTGCAGTACCCCTTGGTCACCCCAGTGATGGCTCAAGTAATCCCAAGGAAAGACTTGGCCCAGGAGCAGAGCCACCACAGTGAGTCCCCACTAGAGTAATGCCTAATGAAGTTAAGACTCCAGTACTATAACTCCACTGGCATGAAGCCCCAGCCTGGAGAAGCTGCAGGTACAAGACTCCAACCCATTAGAGCTGCTGTGAGGGCTGAGGTCAGCAAGGTCATGGAGCAGGGCTGCCTGAAACCTTCGGGGCCTTATCCTCACCTCTGTATTATGAGAAGGCAGGGCATGGAGTCAAGAAAGACTATTATAAAGTCTTAAGATTTAATATTGTTCACCCTGTTGGGTTTCGGACTTACTTGGTGACCAGTTACCTCTCTTTTCTTGCCTATTTCTCCCTTTTGGAATGGGAATGCCTATCCCACGGCTGTCCCACCATTATATTTTAGAAGTAGATAACTTGTTTGATTTCTTAGGCTGACAATTGAAGAGGAATTTGTCTCAGTATAATTTATGCCTTGAGACTCACCCACGTCTGATTAAGATGAGACTCTGTGCTTAGGGCTTTTGAGTTGGTGCTGGAATGAGTTAAGAGTTTTGGGCTATTGGGATGGAGTGATGATATTTCACATGTAAGAAGGACTTAAATCTTGGGGTCCAGGGGTGGAATGCTGTGTTTTGAATGCATTTCTCAAAGTTCATGTGTTAGAAATTTGATCCCCAGTGTGGTGGTGTTGGGACATGGGACATAATTGGAGATGTTTGGGTCTTGGGGTTACCATCCCATAAACCTCATAAATGGTTTATGCTGTTTTCATAAGACTGGGTTCCTTATAAAAGGATGAACTCCTCCCCACTTCTTGCCCACATAATGCCTTCTGTCATGGTATAATGCAGCAAGAAGGCCCTCATAGGACGCTGGCATCTTGATCTTGGACATCTCAGGCCCAAGAACCATGAGACAATAAATTTCTGTTCATTATAAATTACCCAATCTCAGGTATTCTGTTATAACAGCATAAACAGACTAAGATAAATGGCATGTGAAGAAATTCAAAAAGAGGTATGGATATTTAGAAATTTACTCTCCCATCATCCCTATCAACTTGCGAAACTTTCTACAACCTGTTATTGTGTCACATAGCCGATGATTTCACAATGAGTAAACAAAATATTCAATACTTGATCTGCACTTGTGAGTTCAGTTTATTTCAGGCCGTGGGATAAAAATGTTCTTACAAGACATTTAGAGCTTTCATATTTAACTCTTGGGTAGTTCAGCATTACCAGCCTTGCTGTTGGTGTGGTTCTAATTCTTGGGTCAAGTACTTTGGAACCTGAGTCCCTCCACTGCATGCCTAGTACTTTAGATCCTCTAAACCTCAAGCCCTACTTCAAGTTTGTCAGGTTTTTACTCTCTTCTCATAAAATTCTAGTATAGCCTGAGGCCCTACTGTCTCTTGATAAAGCTCCCTAATGCAAAATACCTTCCTATTTTCTGCCATTGGACCACCTGTGGCTGTGGTATACCTATGCAGTAGGCAGAACAATGGCTCTCAAAAAGTGTCCACATCCTAGTCCATGGAACCTGTGAATATGTTCAGTTACATGTCAAAGAAGAATTAAGGTTGCAGATAAAATTAAGGTTGCAAAACAACTGACCTTAAATAGGGAGATTATCTTGCATTATTATCTAGGCAAATCTAATGTAATTGCAAGGATCCTTAAATGTGTAAGGTAGCAGAAATGTCAATGTCAGTGTAATCCAGAGTGAGAAAGACATGATTGGCCACTGATGGCTTTGAAGATGGAGGAAGGGGCCCAGGAGCTAAGGAATGCAAGCAGCTTCTTAGAAAGTGGAAAAGGCCGGGAAACAGAATCTTCCCTAGAGCCTTTAGGAGGAATGCATAAACTTTGTTTTAGTTCATTGAAACCCATTTATTACTTTTGACCTTCAGAACTATAAAATGATAAATCTGCATTGATTTAAGACACAAAATTTGTGGTAATTTGCTGCAGCAGCAATAAAACACTCACACGTCCTGCATGTCCTTCCATTTCTTTTATTTGTGTTTGACCTCCAGTGAATCAGCTACATGGCTGATTGTTTTTGTCTATTATTATTATTGAAAGTGACTATGTCTATTAGTAGGTCTGGGTCACAGTAAGTCTATTCTGTTCTGTTAAGGTTAACCTTCCCATGCCCTTATCATAGCAGTTAATACTCGAAAGTCTACCAAATGGAACCCAAGATTCAGGAACCATAAGAATCTCAGTCAGGCAGATTACATCTGTAGATTCTGATCCATCTAACACCAGCTTCCCCTGTCTGGAATCATGGACAAATAGCTGTGCCTATGTGATCCCAAGTTTTTTCTATAAAATGAATAGTAAATTTCACTGGAAAGGATTCTTGTGATGTTTCAAAGATTATGCTAAAAAAGTTCTTAACATGGTATAGTACCTGGCACAAAGTAATCTTTCCATACGTATTTCTTTTTATTATTGTCATCAACACCTGGCTCATTATTTCTGAACTGGTACAACAGCCATATCTAATTCAACCAAATACCTTGACTGAATACAATGGAAAACCAGGCATGTGGTTCCCTCTACATCCAAGAACCACTGATTCTGTGTCACTCCAGCATGCGGATCATGGATTATCAAGATGGGGGCCATGTCTTTGATGATTTAGAAACCACATATCAGAAAGACAGGAAAAAATAATTGTGTTATTTTCAACATAGACACTTGAAAACATGGTGGGAGATGTGGGCTCAAACTCTGGCTCTACCACTTAATAGCTCTGAGCATGGACAGGTCACTTAAGTTGCTGAGCCTTTGTTCTTTTATCTGTAAAATGGGGTTAATTCTGTAAGGATTAAATAAAACAACATATATAAACAATGTATATAATTTGTTTAGCCCATGTTTTCCACAAAACATGTAATTAATAAATTATATTTGCATATTTTGTTTTGTTTCATGTATTTGCTATAGTTCTAATATATTTCTCCAGTACTCTGGTAAAACAACTAAGATTAATTATAAAATTAAAAAACAAAAAACAAAAAAATTAACACAAATTAATTATAAAATTAAATATACAATTCTCACCTGAAGGTCTAGATTTCATTTTAAGTTCACACTGTCCTCCAAAATCCAAATAGTTTGTGATCCGTGCAAACAGAAGTGAAATAAATTTTATTAACACCTGGAGCACATTTTCTTGGACATTGTATATTGAAATAAATTTGGTTTTGGTTTGATCCTAAAACTGGTAAGGCAGTTTAGATACAAACCTGGTCAACAGCTTGCCAGGACTAATTAGAAGACACACTATGGCCTGGGAAATGGAGCCACTGATGGGTTTAAAGAGGCCCACTGTTATGGGTATATCTCTAGTCTAGGAGCCCTGTATTGATACCAAACCACCTAAATATTGTATCTCTTCAATAAACGTGTTTTTGTGGAAAAATAATGTACTGAACACCAATTAGCATGCCAACCAACATCTATCATTGTAAAATATCAAGTGTATTTTCTGGTTTATGTCCATCACACCTAGGTTTTGGTACTGTCAGCCAGTTCTCCCAGAAGTTTATTAACCCTGAAGAAATTAATTATTGAGATTTAAGGTGGAGTGACCAAATATTGACTTACATAAATGTATCAGCCATCCCAAGTCCTTTCCCAATGGCAACAATTTTTTCATGATTATACCACCTGATCCTTTTTCTAGTGCAAGTTAGTTAAGAGGCTAGGGTGGGTGTCAGGGGTTTGAGATAACACTGGAACCAATTGAGATGGAGACAATATGTGTATCACATGAGAAAGCCTTGGAGGGTCTGTGAAGACCTTGCTTTCAACCTGAAGTGCTTTGCAGAGCTGAAGAGCCAATATCAGGGATTAATCATTCTGAACCCCTGTCTTGGGACCCTGATGGAATTATGTCATACGAATGGGAACTGTGATTTTCTGGTGCAGGTCTGAGGTGTATTAACCTTTTGTTTATGAGGAGGAGAAAGCAGACAAAGAAAATGTGAAGCATAACTTCTCCTGGGACGTTGAGATCTAAGCTCCTGAGCAAATACAGCACTGCTGAGCTGGTGTCATCAGACCAGTCCACTGGCAGCTAGAAAAAAATTTAATCTCTTTTGATATTTTCCAAGATGAAAATCCTATGTATATACCTTAAAAGAGCCTATAAAACAGTGTCCTTATTTTGGCCTTATAATTAAGTAATAATAGAAGGGCTGCACTGTTTTACAAGGCAATATTCTAGTTCCTTAGTGGGTAAGAGACACAGCTGCTTGCCAAAAATTGTAATTTATTCTGACAAGTATCCACCACCCCTACTCCTACCCCATAGCCTGATGAGAGAAAAAGGTCTAGGCATGCTCTGAAAGAGCTAAAATAAAGATACAGAAATTCTTGTGGGTTACAAAAAAAAAAAAAAAAAAAAAAAGCAGGGGCCATTGACTAGAACAAGGTTAAATTGGACTTGCCATTAGTATAAGTGTCTTGATAATGTTGAAAAGGAATTCTGAGGTTAGAAAGTAAAAGGTTTTCTGACTGTTGTCTCTTCTTATAGATGAGAGACCAAGTAGAAGTAGTGTAGTCCACTTCTGGTCTCTCAGAAACTGCAAGAGCCATGAGAAGGTGCACCATCTTCCAATTACAAAACAGTAAAATGTGTTTTCATTTTTCCCCCATAAAAGTAATTTTTAAAGTATGGTTTGGTTTCCAGACAGTTTTAAGAGCTAAAAGTCTCAGGGGGTGGGGGTAAAGTGAGTTAGGAATGGCAGTAACATTTAAATGTGCAAAAAATTACCTTAACTTGGGTGACTTTCAGGAATAGGATATTTGATACCAACTTCTTTTCAGATCAATAGTTTAATTCTTAAAATATTCATATACTGCAGAGTCCGGATACAACTAAATTATAAAATGATATATTTGAAAAGCATGTATTTCCAGAAAATATGCTCCCAAAGGCCCACATTTTAGTAAACTTGACTCTAGAAGACCTGCTCTAGGCAATTAAATCTATGTAACTTAACGAAGCCCAGGAGCAAGGCTGCCTTCTGCTATGCTGTTAGAAAAAAATCTCCCTAAAAACTTGCCATTATTCCCTTCTTGAAAATTCTTTGCTTAAACATTATTCTGCATTAAAGATATATAAAGCAAAATTATTCTTAAGTGAGCTCAAATTTATGTAAAAGAAAATGAATTCATCATCATTTGCACCGTTCCCCATGGAAGGAGGGAAAAGGTAACTTGAATCCACACACACACACACACACAATGTAGTGATTGGCTAAATTCTTTCCTTGGCCCTTCAGAAATTATGTGCATTTCCCAACAGCCTTTTCATTGCCAAAAAGCACAATCCTAAGTCATACATATTTTTCCCATTTGGAAAAAATGGTGCATAATTGAAATGTTTCCAAAAGCAAAATATTTGATTGTATCTTTGGAAGTGACTTTCAGAAAAGGCTAATAAATCTAAAGGTCTCGATATGAGAAAGGGATCTAAAAATGTCATTGCATTATTTATGATTTTTCAAGTATTCAAAAATTCCTTTAGACTGAGCAATGATTGGCAGCTCCAGAGACACCCAAACATCTCCTTAGGGTTCCTTTATCAGTTATCTATTGCTGCAAACACCCCCAAACATATGACTTTAAAAAGTAGCAATTATTTCTGACAGTTCTTTGGGTTAGCTGAGCAGTTCCTTTGCTGATTTCCCTAGGTTTATTTATTCTACTCCATCCATTCACTGGACTCAGCTGGGAAAACTGGACCCTTTTCTCCAACTAGTCTCTTGTTCTGGAACGTTCCATGCCGTGGCCATCTAAGGGATCAGTCCAAGAGGCTCAAGATGGAAACTGTAAGGCCTTTTGATGTTCAGGCTCTAAAATTCAGAGCATCATTTCTGCCACATCCTATTGGTTGTAATAAGTCACAGTTAGAGCCCAGGTTCAAAGGTGGTAGAGAAATAGACTCCATATTTGGATAAGAGAAATGACAAGGTCACATCTCAAAGGGAGGAATTTACTGGGATGGTAGGTTGTGGCCACTACACCATCTACCAGGGGTGATTTGTAAGACTTGGTGCTCAGGTCAAGCGTAATGAGGGGCCATTTTTTTTTTGACTGGGCAAATGCTAATAGACTGCAAAACAGATGTACTGGTATTTTTACATCCGTGCCCACTGGATCTTTGTAATCATTGGATTTGATGAAGTATCGAATCTTGGCTCAGAAAGTGGCTGGCATGCTGTAGAGCTCAGTAAATATTATATGTGTTGAACGAAGAAAATGTGGATAAAGCATTACTCTTTTTATAAAAATTAATTTGTAAGAAAAGAATGTCATGGTTTTCTTGAAGAGGCAGCGGGCAGAGGTGGAACTGGTTCCACACTTGGAGTCAGATTCAAATTCCCTCCATCACAGTTTCCTGTCATGACACAGTAAAATATGGTGACTGTGTACACAGCATAAGCTGCTCCTGCTGCACATGCACACACATGTGTGTGTTTGTATGTGTGTCGGGGGCGGTTGGAATGCATATTTCGTCTTGCCTGAAGACTGGGATCAGTGTCTTTCTGCCTGCTTCTATTTGCACAAACCTGGGTTAAGAAGCTGTAAATTACTGGGTATGTGGCCTTCATCAAATCAGTTATTCTATCTCAGGAGCTAAAAGAACAAGGGTAACACCCTTCCCTGATTCCTCACAGGTTTAATGAGGATAGAATAAAACTGTAGTGAATTTGGATGAAAATACTCTGCATCTTCTGAAGTCCAAAGCTGGAACTGACACTAGTGAAATACCTTTCTTTTTCTCAGATGAACAAAATTGCTCATAGAGTGATAATTGTAATCTATATACCTTAGACAAATATATCTACTATTTTGTAGTTTGTAGCCTCTAAGCGATGTGTATCTAAAATGATTATTTTCAACAATTGCAGCAATTATTCTCTTATTTTATAGTATACACGCAATTCCTGAAAGAAAAAAAAAGTTTGAATGAAAAAAACAAAGAGCTGAACATTATGAAGACATTTTGCCAAATTAGTAGAATCTTAAATAATAATTTTTTTTTTTTTTTGAGACTGAGTCTCACTCTGTCGCCCAAGCTGGAGTGCAGTGGCGCAATCTCAGCTCACTGCAAGCTCCATCTCCCAGGTTCACGCCATTCTCCTGCCTCAGCCTCCTGAGTAGCTGGGACTACAGGTGCCCACCACCATGCCTAGCTAATTTTTTGTATTTTTAGTAGAGACGGGGTTTCACCATGTTAGCCAGGATGGTCTCAATCTCCTGACCTTGTGATCCACCCGCCTCGGCCTCCCAAAGTGCCAAATAATAGTTTTTATGAACTAAATGGCTATATGCTATGGAAATAATATCTGCTTTATATTTTATTTTGTTTTACTCGTGACTCCTTTTCTGATATTATTTTAATAAATATAGGAGGATGAACAGAAAAATACATATTTTCACTGGTGAATACATCCTCCAGGAAAAGTTAAATTTAGCCTGCAGTGCATATCCTGAGCCTTTCCTTTTATTCTTAGTGATGTGGTCCCCAGACATCACCAGCCTCCACGCTTTCGTGTTCATAGCATTGCTTGGATCCTACTTGCATCAACCCAGATTAAAACACAGTCATTCGCTAGTGGGTATTACAACAAAATAAAACAAAAACTACTTTTACCAATCGCTTCAGAAGTTTAGACATTTTACTAAAGATTTGAAGATCGTAAAAAAATGCAGTATTTCCTTAGTTTGCTGTCTTCTTGGTGTTCTTTCTCTATCTCTCATTTTCTACCTTATTCTTCAAAAAATAAAAAAGTAAAAATAGACTAATTGGATTGCATCAAACTGAAAAGCTTCTGCACAGTAAAGAATACAATCAACAGAGTGAAGAGACAACCTAGGGAATGGGAGAAAATAGTTGCAAGCCGTACATCTGATAAGCGGTTAATATCTAAAATATGTAAGAAACTAAAACAACTCAATAGCAAGAAAACAAATAATCCAATTAAAAAATGAGCAAAGGACCTAAATAAATAGATATTTTTCAAAAGAAGACATACAAATGGTCAACAGGTGTATGAAAAAGTGATCAACGTCACTAGTCAGGGAAATGCAAATTAAACCACAATGAGCTATCACTTTACAACTGTTAGAATAGCTGCTATCAAAAAGATGAAAGATACAAGTATTGGCAAGAATGTAGAGAAAAGGGAACTCTTGTACATTGTTGGTGAGAATATAAATTAATATAGCCATTATAGAAAACAGTATGGAGGGTCTTTAAAAAAATTAAAAATAAAACTATCATATGACCCAGAAATCCCACTACTGGGTATATATTCAAAAGAAATGAAATCAGTATGAATATTTCTTCGTAAGTGTTTGTGTGTGTGTATATATATATTCAGCCTTAAAAAAGAAGAAAACTCTGTTGTTTGTGAGAACATGGATAAACTTAGAAGAAAGGCATTTTGCTAAGCAAAATAAGCAGGGAACAGAAAGACAAATATTGCATAATCTTACTCCTATGTAGAATCTGAAAAAAATTGAACTTGGAGAAGGGGAGAGAAGAATGGTGGTTGCCAGGGACTGGGGGTGAAGAGAGTGAGGTGGGAACTCAGTAGATATTGCTTAACGGGTAGAAAAGCTTCAGTTAGCAAGATTAAATTCTGGAGATCTATGGTACTGCATGGTGACTATACTTAATACCAATGTATTTTATACTCAAAAATTGCTAAGAGAGATCTTTAAGTGTTCTCACAACATCGAAAAAGATAATTATGTGAAGCAATGACTGTGTTAATTAGCTTGATTTTGGTAATCATTTCACAATGTATACATACAATCAAAACATCATGTTATACAATGTTCAATAAAGCTAGGGGAAATAAAGAAACAAAATAATACTCTCCTTGTCTTCTACAGATCAGCTCTCACAAGTAGGATTCTAGAGGTCTCCAAGCCCCAAATAAACTTATTAATAAATTTTCCCAACAAAGATTTCTTGCTAAAATAATCCCAATGCTAGACGATAAGTGAATGAAAGATCTTCAATTTTAGTATAATTTAATTTCAAATTTCCACTCTATAACCTGATATCTATGTTCTGTTTCATTCACTGAAATTTCTAATGGCATTGATATTAAAAGATAAAATTATTAAATTGGGAATTTTCTTTAAAATCTAGTGTTATCCAATATTTCGCCTTGCATGTCCAAACTCTCTTATTCTCCAGAGAAACCACTGTACTCCTTCCCCAGCTAACTCCTCTTTCTCAATCTTTGCACATGGCCTTCCTTCCTAAATCATAGATAAAACAGCAGTCATAACATTCCTGAACTTCCTGCTTCTTCTTCTAAAAACTACTTTATATCTGTATCCAGCCTTACCTCTCCTCATCTGGTCTCAAAGGAAGAGGTATCTCTCCTCCTGCTCAAAGCTAATTCTGCCAACTGTTCTCTTGATGCAGTCAACTCCTTCCTCTCTCAGTAGTTTTTTTTTTTATCCATTCCCTTTCCCTCTGACATCTTAAGCTTCCCTGTTTCAGCTGTCTTTTCTTTAAAACTCTCCTTCATTCCTACCCTAGTTAAATTTCACTTTATGGTTCTCTCTTTCTTCTTGCTTCTGCAGCCAAGCTTCCTAAGATGATAGTTCATAATCACCATAATGACTGCTGTTTTTGCTGCTAGCTTCCCTTCTGCCTTTTTTTTTTTGTAAATCAGTACCTGATTCTCTCAGAGGAACCATTCCCTCCTGCCTCCTTGTGAAGTAAACCTCATCTAACCAATATGCGATTTACCTAGGCAACAACAATTGATTCAAGGAAGAACAAGTGACCCAAGTCAGATCCATTAGATCCAATCAGACTCAAATTCAGGAATTTTTTTTGAGTTATAAATAAAGTGTATTTTCACTTGATCTTAGCCAAGAGGCTGAGAAGCAATGAAGAAAGTGTGGATTTTCTTTTCCAAGGGTTTGGAAAATGAAAATACATAGTGCTGGAGCTGCAACAGTCTGTCTGCCAACACAAACGGGAGGGCCCAGCTGAAAAGGGAGCAAAGAAGAAGGACTAGCAGAGCGATGGAGAGAAACTGGATCCTGGTGACGTCACTGGTGCTGCTGAGTCCAGCAGTGATTAAAGCCAGAAATACTCTTGGGTATTTTAGTTACATGAGCCAATAGATAGCTTTTTGCATAAGTCATTTTAGTTGTATTAGTTTTCCTGTCGTTTTCAAACAAAAAAAAATCTTATGTGATGCCCCTCACAGTTTCCAGTTTCTCAGCTGTCATTCATTTCTCAATCCACTGTAAACTGTCCTCCAGTCTCACCACCCCACTAAAAGTTCTGTTGCTAAATTCACCGCCTGTTTGCCAGACATTATTTCACTTGACTTTCTGTTGAATTTAAAAATATTGGCTAATCTTTCCTTGTTTGAAATTATCTTACTCCTTGAATGTCTTCATTTTATTATTTATTGGCTTTCTTCCTGCTTTTCTGCATTTTCTTGTTTCATTCCTCAAACCTTAAATCTTATCCTAACCAGAGTTTCATTCTATTCTTATTCTCTAAATATACATTCTTATCTTGTGTGATTGCATCAACTGTCAAAGTTTAAATTATCGTTTATATCCTAATAGTTTCCAAGTTTACATCTATAGCTCTAAATCCTCTGAACTATACTCATACAGCCAATGCTGTTAAGCATCCTTACCTAAGTGTTCAAAGCTACATTAACATCTTCCCCTCCAAACCGGATTTACCTCTTTCCCATATTTCCTATCTTTTTCTATGTTCCTGTATTTATTATGTCAGGCAGTGGCACCACTAACACCACAAATTTACAACTTAGTAACCATCAACTTCTTTCTCTCCTTCCTCCTCTTCTTCTCTGTATCAAATTCATCACCAATTAGTTATATGATTGGGGAAAATGCTCTAGTTTAGTTGTCTGATAACTTCAACAGGTGTTAATAATACTTGTTGAGAAGACTAAATGAGACGATTCACATAAAGCACTTTGAACAGTGGCACCTGTCACATCTTAAATAAATTTAGCTTTTGTATCATTTACCTATGGAGGTTATAAGCCATTTATCTGTTGAGGCCACGCCATAACTTCACGGCTTAAAGCAACGATGATTTATTTTGCTCATGAATCTGTAAATCAAGCGGGGCAAAGCAGAGGACAGCTCATCTTTGTCCCATGCAACATCAGGCTGGAAGGTACACTTTCAAGATGGCTCACCCAAAAGGTTGGCAAATGGGTGTTGGCTATGGCTGAGCTCAGCCTGGGTTGTGGCCCAGAGATCTACATTGTTCTCCATCAGGACTTCTCTGCCAGTTGGGTTTCCTCACAGAAGGAGGAATGAGCACCCATGAGGCAGGAAGTGAATTCCAAGAACAAGTATCCCATAGGACAGGAAGTAGAAACCATTTACTATATGGCAGGTAGCGTTCTGGTCCCAGAAACTGGCACACTGTCACTTCCACTATATTCTGCTGTTCAAGCAGTCACACAAACCAGATTCAAGGAGAGGGGACAAAACACTTCTCAATGGGAAGACTCAATTTCCAGCTAAGTTACAAAACCACCCCTGGCCTTTTCCCTCCATACCCCCACCCTCCTTCTCTCCATAACCACCTCCAGGACTTTCCTTTTAGCCTTTATTATATTTCCTGAACTGTTGTCACGAGCTACTAATTTATCTCCTTGCCTTTTTTTTACTCTCCTCCAATAACTTCCCCACACTGATATTTCTAAGATTATGCTATGTGTACTTCCTTTAAAGCCTTTTAAAGGCTCCCTGAAATATGAGTAATATCCAAATTATTTAGTATAGTATCCACAATTCCCAAACTGTGCACCAAATCGAATCAAACTCACAGTTGTGTGGTAGAATACTTAAAAGTTTCCAGACAAACACAAAGACATCTGTTAGACACTGTGAGTTCTGTTACAGGCTGTCATAGCTCAGGGACATTAACGGTTTCAATAACAGGTCTAGCTACATTTCTTTTGATGACTTTATATCTCTGCAAACCTTGGTTTTGGGTGGTTTCTATGGTTGAAAAAAAAAAGTACTATGTGAAAATCAGTATGGAACAGGAAATGAGGATGATAGTATCCAGTCTAAATCCAGGATTCTAGAAGTTGCTCAGTGCCCAATAGCCATGCACATTCCATTAATAAACATGATTTAAAATGCAATAAGAATGTTGTTTTTTTCAATTTACATATATTATTTTTCAAACAGCTAGTAAATTGTTAGGACATAACTACTTTGTAAATTGTTTGGGCCTATGTACTTAATGAACAGAACTGTTGAGTAGTATTTTTTATCCTAGGACTACCATGAAAAAATATACGAAGTCACTAAGGTAGATGAGAAAGTTTGGGAAAATTGTGCCATAATGTATGAGACAGAAATGTAAGAAAAGATATTTTAAAAACTGTTGGCCATCTTCTCTTTTTAAAATATTTCCTCCAGCCACTAAGTTACCTAGTGAGGAGGAAAGATGTTTGCTTGAGTTAGTCGGGATTACATTACTCTGTGTCTCACATACTATTTCTTTCATCTTTACCCAAAATGTCAACCCCTCTGGCCAACTTTATTCTTTCCACTTCTCAATCCTATAATGCTTTATGCTTTTCTGTAATCCAGATTGTCCTTCCTCACTTTTCATTGTACCCTCTGGAACTTCCTCCACTATCTAATCACTCTTCCATATCCTGATTTTTTTCACAGCACACATCCTATACTTTAACCAAAATAAATTTCTCCCTAGAACACGTGGCCAGTGGAAGCTCTTGATTTTTTACTATAATGAATATTCCTTCATATATTCTCCTAGTGACTAACTTGCTTGTCATAGACAATACCAGACCTTTACTTTCTAGTCTTTTGAAACCCTTGTGTTCTGGTGAGATCTGCCATCTCCTCTGTTCACCCGAGCCCCTCTCTGTCATGAAGAGCCTTTTGCTTCTCACTCCTCACAGTACCTTCCCCCATTCATCAGTGACTTTGCCCTCTGGCCCTCAGACCTCTTCTCCACCCTGTCTGGTCTCCATCCTGAGTGACTTCAGCAACCATTTGAATGAGTCACTCCACACCCAGGCCTCCTTGGTCTCCTCATCTCCAATTACCGGCTCTTCCACTCCACATCAGCCAGCCCAGAGTCACAATGTAGCCCAGAGGTTTCAAAGTATGGTCATACCCATGCCCTATTGATGGTCTACTCTTCCACAGTTTCAGCATAATTATTTTTCAGACTGCTCTCATGTCATAACAAGACAAAAGCAGAAAACCTCACTCGCTTGCTCTTACCTCTGTTTCCGGAGCCTAATTTCTTGTGGAAAAAAAAAATATCATCTAGCCTTCTTTTCTCACCTCCCACTTTCTCTTTACTTCATGCCAACTTTGTTTTTGTCTCAACAAGTGCTCGGGCATGGTCTTTACTGCAGTCATCAATCACATCATGTGACCAAATCTAGCAGCCATCGTATTGGATCTTCCAGCAGCATTCATACAGTTCATCATTCTTACCTTGTTAATGTCTTTCTTTGCTTCCACCACCCTATCCCCCACCTTTCCTGGCCCCTCTTACCTAACTTTAAATGTTGGACTGTCTCAGGTCTCTGTTCTACACATTCTTTCTTCTCATCCACATTATGTTCCTAAGTAATGTCACCTGTTTTCAATTTCCACCTGAGTGTTGATTAAACCACATACTAGGCCAGGCGCGGTGGCTCACGCCTATAATCCCAGCACTTTGGGAGGCCGAGGTGGGTGGATCATTTGAGGTCAGGAGTTTGAGACCAGCCTGGCCAATATGGTGAAACCCCGCCTCTACTAAAAATACAAAAACTAGCCAGGACCACGGTGGCAGGAACCTGTAGTCCCAGCTACTCGGGAGGCTGAGGCAGGAGAATCGCTTGAACCAGGGAGGCAGAGGTTGTGGTGAGCCTAGATCATGCCACTGCACTCCAGCGTGGGTGACAGAGCAAGACTCCATCACAAAACAAACTAACAGACAAACCACATACTAGCTGACACCCTGGGCAAGTCACTAAATTCAATTAATTTTCTACGGAATATCTACTTTTTAGCAGGCATTATCCTAGGCGCAACAAATACAGACTAACCAACATGCACTTCTTGCACTCAAGAAGATCACAATCTCTTATTTTTTCTGAATGTTTTTCCTTACTTGGATAACACGGAAAAAATTACTAAAAGGTTAGTAATAGTTCTATAAAAAATACTAATAATATACTAACAGTAAAACAAATATTAAGTTATGTTATTTCATTTTTTTACTCTGCTAAGTACTTGCTATCTATAATCTCATTTAATCTTACTACCATCCTATAAGGTAGATATCATTACCCTTGATTTACAGTTGAGGAAACTGAGGCTCAGAGACCTAAGAAAATTTTCTCAAGGTCACAAGAGTTAGAAGGTGGCAGAAAAAAGTTTCAAGCCCAGGTCTGTATGACTCCAAAACCCATACCCTTACTTCTGTAATAATGATAATTATGATATTTAATTTTACTATTATGCTAAACATTTTTACATTTTATGTTTTTAATACTCATAGCTACTCAAGGAGATAGATCCTACGCTTATTCCTATTTTACAATGTGAAAACTGGAACTTAGAGAAGGTAAGAAGCTTATCTGACTACAAATGTAGTTCATGGTGGGAGAGATAGCCAGACTGAGTCAGAGCTCTTTGCTGGCAGAGGGTAGGAGGGTACTGCTGCCTCACAATGACCCACGAGCCTGTGGGTAAGGGATGGGGAAGTTTAGCAGGTGAGATTGTCCCTAAGGCCCTAGTTCAATGAGAGCAGCACCACTCCTGCCTGCTTTATATATTGATTTGTGTCACAAGATTTCATTTTAAAAATAATAACAATGAAGGAAAAACATTTCATGATCTTAACCATGTGTGATAGACCACTATTATCTCATTTCTCAAGGTCCCTTCATAAAAAGCCACACATAACCCACTTCTCCTGAAGCTAAAACTGGAGGTTAGAAACAGCTTTGTTGATGTGGGGGAAATCTATTCACTTTCTCTTCCTGTCATTGAAAGTTTAAGGCCAAATTCCAACTCAGCGAGAATCTTGTAGCTTACTTATCTGGATTCTTTTCTTTTTGGCATTAACCACCTCATGTTTCCCGTCTGTTGGTCTAGATGCTTTAAATTTTTGTATGTGTTTTCAGTAAGTTGCTTCAGATTTTTTTTTTTTTTTTGAACAAGATTTGGTACAATCAATGATAATGTATGTGAAACACTTGTGAACCATAACTGTAAATATATAAACATAGGGAAAGAAATACAAGAGTCGTAGTCTTTTTAACAACTGCCTTGTAGCCCAGCTATGTCTCTCTCAGATACGGTGAAGTAAAAATTTGAAGAACTAGATAGAATCCTGCAAGTCCTCACAACATTCTAAGGATGGGAAGACCTACAGAAACTAAGTGTTCATTGTTCAGCAATTCAAGAAAAAAAATGGAATTCCTCATTCATTAAGTGCTTGTTCTTTAAAAAATTAATGTACTACTCTCATATAGAAAGAATTTTATTCTGAGGATTTTCCTCCAAATAATCAGGTTCATTTGATGTGTATATAAGTTATTTAAAAATAATATGTGCCTCTGTACAATTGAATGCTCATAATTTTGAAATGACCAAGTGCAGAGTTATATATTTACTTATACAAATTATATAGTCATACAGAAAATTTCCTCAAAGAAAACAGTATAGAATAATACTTTATTTTTAAAAAAGAAATTTAAAGTGGCATTAAATCAACTATCAAATATTTATTGAGTGCCTACACTCTACAGCAGGCACAGTTATAGGCACTGGGGACACACTGATAAAAACACAGGCAAGGTCTCTGTGACCTATAAACTGGATCAACATTTTGCTCAACTCCAAATATATTCCTGTTTTAGAAGGATGTATCCCATTTGAAAATTAGCTTATGTACATAGACTTATGTATTTAAAAAGGATTTGCCTAGTAAGTATGCCTGTGACAAGAAAATGCTATTAATATTATTAAAGAATAATTAATGCCTTTCAGTGACGTGTGAGATTCTCTACTAATATTCCTACTGGATAGCTCAGTTTTGCCATGTGGATCATTGAGAATTTCCTTCAGTTATTTTTATTTGCTCAAAGGTATACTGGATAAGTTAATGAAATAAATCTGTTTTAAAGAATAAATCAATATTTAAATAGAAAGTATATGAGGCTGTCTTTTTGAAACTGAAGTTTTCTTTTTAAATGATTTATATGAATAAAGGATTGTGTAGCCTTGGAAACACTTGGGAGTGCTGATATCACACATGACTATAAACTAGCTGCAAGAAGAAAAAAGGGAAGAACTATTGTAAAAAATATTTCAGATGCAAGACAAGAGAACACATTTCCTAAATACAGAATAAAGAAAACAAGTATGCTTCAGCCACTTTTATCTGAATCACAAGGTTTACTCCTTAGAAGTTTTGCTACTCTATCTCGTTTTTCTAATTTGACTTCACAGTCTTTTCTCTTCTCAATTTTTAGAACTTATTCCCCAACAAAATAAATAATTAAACTATAGATGAACTGTCAAAAGGGAACATTATTTTAATGCAACATTAACATTTTCATAATTAACATGGAAGTTAATGCTTTTAGCAGATGTAACAACATTAGACTTGTAAATTTTAATTAAAGTTAATGGTTCATGATAGCTGTAGGGAGTAGGCATCCTCTCTAGATACTGAAAACATGTCTAATGTGATTAGAAATACTAATTTTAGAAAAAAGGATAGTGCTGGCAATGACTATTCTTTATTTCTTACAAAATCAGTGACTTGAAAACCTTTTAAAATGAGGAATCTGGCAAGCACATAGAAGTTAACAGAAGAGGTGGTAATAATATTTAAGGGACTGAGTAAAAAAGCACCAACTGTTCATGTATACTTCCCTTTCTCTATGTTGCTACCTGAGATAATTCCTAGAAAAGCAATGAAGTTATTTCATAATTCTCGACTAGGGACTAATGTTTCATCTTTAATTTTCTCTGGAAAATTTTCTCTGCAAAAATCTTTAATTTTTGGAGGGTTACCCTCCAAAACTGTATGCTCACGGCTCAGTCTAGATTTCTTAAAACAGGAGAGTGAGTTGCTTTAAGCAGCAAACAAACAACTCCTACATAAAAATGTTACTAAAATGATGAACATGATGGCTTTATAGGGAGCCACACGTATTAGCCAGCAGAAAGTATATGGAACATGTAAATTCAGTGCCAATGATAGATGCCAAGTGCCTGTTTATTTACAAATGGGCGTCAACATTCTTTTGATATTTTCCCAAGTATCTTCATTTTCATTAAGCCCTTATTAAGGCCACTAATTCAAAAGAATTCACTTAAGTTACTGTATTTCTTTGATTCTAAAATACATCTAAGGCACATCTAAGATACATCTATTTGCAAGAATGTAAGCTCCTTATCCAACTTGTTGAAACAGCACTTAAAACAGTATTTGGCAAAAGTAGGGACTTAATACAAGCTGAATGGATAAACTTAACTTGATGAAATTAGAATAAATGTATAATTAGTATATGCATTTAATAGTGTTTATGAATTACATATTAAATACAGCATATATTTTATATAGAATTAATATTGTCTTGTTGTTTTGTCACCAAATGCTGTCTAAAAATCCCTGGTGTCTTACAATGAGAGGTAGAGTAGATTCAAGGAAATGTAGAAAGGTAAATGTTTCCATCACCTAAATATTTTTTTGAGAATAAACTGAACTCTCCAAATAATAAATTATGCCCTGTATTCAAGTAGTTCTGAGTAAAAGTTTTTCGCAAATCTTCACTGAGAGTACAAAATGCAGGAGGCTCAAGCAGGATGAGCTTTAAATACCAGAGACTTTAGATGCTGGCACTCAACCAAAGAAATCACAGAGACATCAGAGCTCACTTGTCACTGTCAAATTCCTCATAGTGTAAGGCATGGGACTGGTCACTGCTAAACAAAACAAAACAAACAAAAAAACATTTTCTCATTCTTTACTCATAACAGTGGTGTGATCTGGACTAAAGAAATTATGGATTAAATGGAGCCCATTTCAACTTATTTTAGCGCACAGTTCTTGGCTGGGATTCCAACCTGGATGTAGACAAGCTAATTGGCAGGCCTAGTGAAAAGTGGTAGCCCTGAAGTTTATTGTATATTATAAACCTAATGGAATGTTGAGAATTAAACCTTGCTTCCCAATTGGTTATTCTAGTAAGCTTTCTAATTGGTTACTCTTTAAACTACTTACAAAAAAAAAAAAAATGATGAGAACTACAAGCAGCACAGAATCTGCTGGCAAATGACCATTCAACATTTCACATTTCAACACATAAAACACTGATTATGTAATATTTTGTTATGAATTTTGAGCTGCTTTCAATAATAACAGTGACCCCTAGGTCAGGCATTTTCTGGTAATTAGTAACTAGCCCAGTTAGGAGTCCAAGCCTCATAAAATATTGTTAAGACGATTTTATGTTTTATAATTTAGAAAGGTCAATCGGTGAAGTTAAGTAGTTCTCTTTTTTTTCTACTGCTAAATATGAACTTATATCTCAATATCACTCTTGTCATTTTATAAAACATGGACTCTTAATGTCACTAGGGACAGAAACATAATTATAGAAATTAGAACTTTAAAACACAGAGTAGGTAAATAATAAATTTACTGGTGAGCAAGAATTTTAATTCAAAACATGATCTGTTGCCTAATCTAGTATAAACATGGTAATTTTTTCCAACCACCAATGTTCAGGTATCTCCTAGCTCTAAAAAGAGCAATAACAATATCTCATCCCAGTGAATAGTTTTGCATTCCAGTTGCCAGATTTAGCAATTTAAAAAATAAATGCCCAATTAAATTTGACTTTCAGGCCGAACACGGTAGCTCACATCTGTAATCCTAGCACTTTGGGAGGCCGAGGTGGGAGGATCATTTGAGGCAAGGAGTTCAAGACCATCCTGGCCAACATGGTGAAACCCCGTCTCTACTAAAAATACAAAAATTAGCCAGGCTTATCACAAATGGTGCACATTTGTAATCCCAGCTACTCGGGAGGCTGAGGCACTAGAATCGCTTGAACCCAGGAGGCAGAGATTGCAGTGAGCCAAGATCACACACTGTCCAGCCTGGATGACAGAGTGAGACTCTGTCTCAAAAAAAAAATTGAATTTCAAATAAACAATAAAAAATATTTTAATATAAGTATGTCTTATATAATACTCATATTTTAAAAATTGTTCTTTAACTAAAATTCATATTTAACTAGCCATCCTGTATTTTACATGGCAACCCTACCCCTTTCTCCAGATCCTAGGCTTCTTTCTCCACTGATCCTCTCTTCACTTTCTAGTTCCCCAAGTGTTGGAGTTGGGGTAGGGTGGCTTGTGGCAGGTGTGGGAAGTGTGGGAGATGCTGTATGCATGGCAGTCTCCACACCTTCTCTCCTCCCAGGCCTGCCATACTGCTGTTCACACTTTACTGGTCTGTCCCACACTAGCACAAAACACTTTGAGGTTCTCTTCCCAGGGCTCCAGACAGGAGGAGGTAAGAACAAGCCCCTGTGCTCTAAGACACAAAATCTATCCAGTGGTCTCTAATAGTACCCCCTCTTAGCATTTGCAACAGTGGGGCAGAAGGCAGTTCAGAATCCCTGATCCTCACGAACACTCTACCTGCCATCCTCTTCCCTCTGTCTCCCTTTTTTTCCCCCTTTATCTCCACTTTATCTCCAGGCTCCCATTTCCAACCCCGGAAGGACGTTTCCCTCTTGTAAGGCAGTGCGTAACTCCCCTTTCAAGATTTGATTCACTCTGTGGTCTAAATTACCTTGCTCTTGAATTGAAAAACCTGGACTT
Source organism: Gorilla gorilla gorilla (assembly GCF_029281585.2). Lineage (NCBI taxonomy): Eukaryota > Metazoa > Chordata > Mammalia > Primates > Hominidae > Gorilla > Gorilla gorilla. The sequence continues at coordinate 58,639,148 of NC_073224.2, read as the reverse complement.
TCCATTTATTGTTCCTGATACAGACTGCAAAGACATATTTTTAAATGGAAAGACTGAATATTGAGGGTTACTTATTTTCACCTTTAATCCACCCTGAGGCAAAGTTAGTGTGTGGTTAAATGTGGGAGAAAATTACCATACAAAAAAGGACAAAAAAAAGAAAAAAATACATTATTGTGCTATTTCACAATATTGTGTAGATACTCTTAGAAGGTCACTGTGACTGAGTGTTTTGCTCAAAACTACTCTCGTATTTTCAGACTGAACTAGTGGTTATACTTATGAACTTACAAGTCCTTCAGTTATCTGAGTGATCTTGTAAAAGTAGCTTACCTTTCTAGTTCTGCCTTTTTTCCTTATTCAAAAAATAAGTTATGTTGGGGGAGCGTTTATTTAATATTTAATCGGGTGACCATTATTTGTTAGGCAATATGAAGCATTTCATTATACACAATACCAAATACAATTATTCCTAATGTACAAAAAACAAAACACTGCAAGATATGTATTTGAAATATAATGAATGGATACAGTATCTCCAAGGTCATTTCTTATTATAAAGTGTATGATTGTATGTGGTGATGTGATCACATTATGTTGTGAATGAATCACAAGGTTTCAGAGTTACAAGCATTCTTAGATTGCTTATTTAGTCAAATTTCCTCATTTCACAAAAGTACAGCTGCCTTTTCCATTAATAGACATGATCAGGAAGTTTCAGAAATAGTTCCACTGTCCTTTGGAAATGTGTAATTTTACATTTCACATTCATCACACTTACCATTTCATATTTGTCTCATCAGTAGAATGTGTTACCTTTCAGATTGGTAACTAAATAAAAACATTATTTATCTGAGGTTGAATTTATCTTTATTAGGATACTTATGCATTTTTTCCTCTTAGCTCATAAAAATCTTATAGAACAATTTAAAAAGCAGGACTGGAACAGATGATTCTATGGTGAAAATGTATATTAATTATTGATAAACAATATACAATTTTACAAGCAATCAAAGAAGTATGAATGAAAACAATCATGATCCTTTTTTTTCCTTTTAAACTGGCAAAGATTATAACAATTAGGATATTCTGTGTACATGGAAAAATATTAAAGTGAATCAGAAAAATAAACCTTGCTCTAAAATGTTGGCATTCTTCAATGGCATTGTCCTATTCCTGCTTCTCTCCTTCCCTTAGCAATGTTATCCACTCTCCTGGCTTTATTTACCATCTTTACACCTACGTTTTAAAATCAGTATCACCTCTATGTTGTTAAACGAAATTTACACGAGGTCGTTCGTTGGGACTGAGCTTCTGCACTAGGCCCAACTGGTCAAACCAAAATTGCAAAATGGAGTCACTAATTCTGAAATTCCAGGTCCCAAGATGAAACTAAGTTATCTGACCTTCTAAGAAATCAGGAGAGAGATAATGGCCAAGTCTCCTAACAGATCAGTTTCAGCTGGCATGATAAGGAAGTCCCTTCTGCTTTAACCTTTACAAGGAAAGTAACTTTGAACCAGCCAATCCGCGTTTTGTTCCATTTCTGCTTTTTCAGCTCTTTCCTGCCTGTAAAGTGAAGGGGGCCAGCCCCTCCACACCTGTGGGTATTTCTCATCAGGCAGGACAAGAGACTGAGAAAAGAAATAAGACACAGAGACAAAGTATAGAGAAAGAAAAGTGGGCACAGGGGACCGGTGCTCAGCATTCGGAGGACCTGCACTGGCACCGGTCTCTGAGTTCCCTCAGTATTTATTAATTACTATTTTCACTGTCTCAGCAAGAGGAATGCGGCAGGAGAGCAGGGTGATAATGGGGAGGAGGTCAACAAGAAAACACGTGAGCAAAGGAATCTGTGCCACAAATAAGTTCAAGGGAAGGTACTATGCCTGGATGTGCATGTAGGCCAGATTTATGCTTTTCTCCACCCAAACATCTCAGTGGAGTAAAGAGTAACAGAGCAGCATTGCTGCCATGTCTCGCCTCCTGCCACATGGAGGCTTTTCTCCTATCTCAGAATTGAACAAATGTACAATTGGGTTTTATACCGAGACATTCAGTTCCCAGGAGCAGACAGGAGACAGTGGCCTTCCTCTATCTCAACTGCAAGAGGCCTTCCTCTTTTACTAATCCTCCTCAGCACAGACCCTTCACGGGTGACGGGCTGGGGGACGGTCAGTCTTTCCCATCCCACGAGACCATATTTCAGACTATCACATGGGTAGAAACCTTGGACAATACCCAGTTTTCCTGGGCAGAGGTCCCTGCGGCTTTCCGCAGTGCATTGTGCCCCTGGTTTATCGAGACTGGAGAATGGCGATGACTTTTACCAAGCATACTGCCTGTAAACATTTTGTTAACAAGGCACATCTTGCACAGCCCTAGATCCCTTAAACCTTGATTCCATACAACACATGTTTCTGTGAGCTCAAGGTTGGGGCAAAGTTACAGATTAACAGCATCTCAGGGCAAAGCACTTGTTCAGGGTACAGGTCAAAATGGAGTTTCTTATGTCTTCCCTTTCTACATAGACACAGTAACAGTCTGGTCTCTTTCTTTTCTCTACAGTAAAGCCCAATCGCCTCCGCTCAGCTCATCAGAAGAATCATGAATAAAAGTCAATTAGATCTTTAAGCTAAATTTGTTGTAATTTTGTATTTTGACAATATTCAGACTGTATATTCAACTGGTTACTTGATAGCAACTTGGAGAGCTCATAGGTACCTCAAACTCAGAACAACAATGTGTCAGGTCACTGTTCTATAATTTTCTTTAATCTTTTATTGTGTTTTTTCAGGGTGTTACATTTATATCATTAAAAAACTATATCTCAATCTGTCCATTTTCTCTCTCCATTCTCACTGTTAATGCTGTAAATGCTCTAGTTCAGGCTGCCATCACATGTAGCCTGGATTGTTGCTAAGTCTTCCTTACTGGTCTCCTTGTATCCACTCTTGGCTACTTTCAATCTATTTTTTTTTCTAATTAGCCAAAGTCATCTTTTAAAAATATGAAATTTAGCTCTTTTAAGTATTAGCTGTATGACCTGAAAGACCTAGCGGTCCCTGGAAAGGAGTTTAAATTTTATTCCAAATGAAAAGGAAAGCTATTAAACAGTCTTGGGGGTAAGGAAGTCACATACAAAGACTCACACTTTCCAAGGTTTCCCTGACTGTTGTGTGGAAAATGGATTGTAGGGGAGCACTAGTGGAATCAGAGACTAATGAGGAGGCTTTAGCGGTAGTGCCTAAGAGAGGTGATGGAGGCTTGGGCTGAGGTAATAGCAGTGATGAGAGGTGGATGAATTCTAGAAATATCTTGTAGGTTTAATTGACAAGACTTGCTGATGGATGAGATGTAGAAAGTGAAGAAAAGAGAATAATAGAGAATTATGGATGGTGGGGGAAGAAATGAGTTAAAGAAAGCTATCAGAAATTTCATTTTGAGTATGTTAATTTTGAGATGCCTCCAGTACATTCAAGTAGAAATTTGTAAGTAGGCACTTGTATAAATAAATCTGGAGCGGGCCGGGTGCGGTGGCTCACGCTTGTAATCCCAGCACTTTGGGAGGCCGAGGCGGGCGGATCACGAGGTCAGGAGATCGAAACCATCCTGGCTAACACAGTGAAACCCTGTCTCTACTAAAAATACAAAAAATTAGCCAGCGTGGGGGTGGGTGCCTGTAGTCCCAGCTACTCGGGAGGCTGAGGCAGGAGAATGGCATGAACCCAGGAGGCGGAGCTTGCAGTGAGCCGAGATCACGCCACTGCACTCCAGCCTGGGCAACAGAGCAAGACTCTGTCTCAAAAAAAATACAAAATAATAAATAAATAAATAAATAAATAAATAAATAAATAAATAAATAAAATAAATCTGGAGCTTAGCGAAGGAGTTTAGGATAATGAAGTAAACTTGAGATTCAGCAGGATGATATTTCTAGCATAAAAATGGAAAAAGGAGATAATATAGGTAGAGAAATGGACACAGGAATGAGTCTAAGGAATGGCTACATTTGTAGACTGAGTAACGGAGGAGGAGCCAGCAAAGTAAACTAAGCAGGAATTATCAGGGAAGTAGGAGAAAAACCAGGAGAATGAGGTATTGTAGAAGCCAAGAAATGACAGTGTTTTAAGAAAGAGGAAGTGCTGCTAATAGGTTGAGTAAACAGGACAGAAAAGTATCTGTTAGACTTGGCAACCCAGAGGTCAAGGATAATTTTGATATGAGGTATTATTACTATTATTTACCAATCATACCACATAAATCTCCTGCCTAAAACCATTCAGTGGCTTCCCTTTGGCCTTATGATGCTGTTCAAAATACGTCCTATGCTTTTTAAACCACTCCACCCTGTGCCCAGTGCCTTGTCTCCTGACATCTGTCTCTGAAGAAATACTGGAATTCTTCCCGTTGCAGTTCTGGAAACATGCTATGCTCTCTCTCCTCTCAATGTTCTCACGCAGGTTTGAACCAACAGTAACTTCTAGACTGTATGATATATGAAAAGCAGCACACTGTGGTGGTTAGGAGTGCAGTCTCTAGAGCCAGCCTGCGTGGGTTTGAATTCTTGCTTTTGCTTTTCTGTTTGTACAATCTTAGGCAAGTTCCATTTCCTGCTTTTACTTTTCTCATTTATAAAATAGGGACATAAGAATACATATTTCGGGCCGAGCGTGGTGGCTCACACCTGTAATCCCAGCAGTGTTGGAGGCCGAGGCAGGCGGATCACGAGGTCAGGAGATCGAGACCATCCTGGCTAACACGGTGAAACCCCATCTCTACTAAAAATACAAAGAATTAGCCGAGTGGGGTGGCGGGAGCCTGTAGTCCCAGCTACTCTGGAGGCAGGAGAATGGCGTGAACCTGGGAGGCGGAGCTTGCAGCGAGCCGAGATTGCACCACTGCACTCCAGCCTGGGCGACAAAGCCAGACTCAGTCTCAAAAACAAAAACAAAACACAAAAAAAGGAATACTTATTTCCGCCGGGCGCGGTGGCTCACGCCCGTAATCCCAGCACTTTGGGAGGCCGAGGCAGGCGGATCACAAGGTCAAGAGATCGAGACCATCCTGGCTAACACGGTGAAACCCCGTCTCTACTAAAAATACAAAAACAAAAAATTAGCCGGCGGCGGTCACCTGTAGTCCCGGCTACTCCGGAGGCTGAGGTGGAAGAATGGCGTGAACCAGGGAGGCAGAGCTTGCAGTGAGCCGGGATCACGCTACGGGGCGACAGAGAGAGACTGTCTCAAAAAACAAAACAAAACCAAAAAAAACCTATTTCACAGAATTATTATTATAGAAAAAAGTTACATTCAAGAGAATGAAAATGACAAGGTGTCAGACAACAGATGCTAAAAGATAATTGAATAATGCCTTCACAATTATGAAGGAAAATTATTTACCATCTACATTTCTGTATCCAGAAAAAAATCAATTCTAAGGGCAAAATAAAAACATATTTTCAGACATGTAATCATTTAGAAAATTATGTCGCACATTACCTTTCTTAGGAAATTATTTGTGTATGTACTCTTAAAAATAAAGGAATTAAAAAAGGTGGGGCCAAGGAATGCAAGAATTAGTGATTATAACAATGAAAAGTGATATAGGAAAATCTGAAAAACAGCTGTGTCTTAAATGACAATTACTCCTAATTGGAACCAGAGGACAGAAAACTTTGAAAAGTTCCTAGGAAAAAATATGGAACCCAGAGATTTGATCATATTCCTAGACTTAAGGTGTTGGCTGATCATAACAGTGAAATAAATGCTGGTAGTGCAAAAAGTAAACAAGGGTAATAAGACACTCCAGGATAAACATAAAAGGTATATAATATAGTTATGCTACACTAGTTGAATTCGAAATAAATGGGATTTACATGGTTAAATCATAGTTTAAATTTAAATGACTATTGTAACTTCTAGAATTAATTTATAGACAAAGCATAGAAGGTTTGGTTATGATTATAGGATTAAATATAAGTGTTATTGTTATGGGCTGAATATTTGGGTCGTGTTGAAATCATAACCCCCAATTTGAAGGTATTAGGAGTTGGGGCCTTTGGGAGGTGATTAGGTCAAGAGGGGGTGGGGCTTTCATGAATGGGATTAGTGCCCTTATAAAAGAGGCCCCAGAGACCTCTCTGAAATGGTTTGGCTGTGTCCCCACCCAAATCTCATCTTGAATTTTAGCTCTCATTAATTCTTACATGTTGTGGGAAGGACCCAGTGGGAAATAATTTCATCATGGGGGTGGTTTCCTTCATACTATTCTTGTGGTAGTGAATAAGTCTCACAAAAGCTGATGGTTTTATAAAGGGAAACCCCTTTTGTTTGCCTCTCATCTTCTCTTGCCTGCCGCCATATAAGACATGCCTTTTGCCTTCCACCATGATTGTGAGGCCTCTCCAGCCATGTGGAACTGTGAGTCCATTAAATGTCTTTTTCTTTATAAATGGCCAAGTCTTAGGTATATCTTTATCAGCAGTGTGAATATGGACTAATACACTCTCTTTGCTTTCTGCCATTTGAGGGCACAGGAAAGTCTGCAATCTACAACCTGGAAAAAGGTTTTCACCAGACCCAACCATGCTGGCACTTGGATGTCAGACTTCCAGACTCCAGAACTGTGAGAAATAAATTCCTGTTGTTTAAAAGCCACCCAGCTCATGGTATTGTGTTATAGCAGCCTGAGCTAAGACAGAATCAACCATTTATTCTCTAAAATTTCAATTTTAGATGGCTGATGTTGGAAGGGAATAAAACTGATGGGAAAGACAGGGACATCAGCATCATCTGACAAAATGAAGAATGAAGAGATACTGCTATGATTTGAATGTGTCCTCCGAAATTCATGTGTTGGAAAGTTAATCTCCAGTCCAACTGTGTTGGGAGGTAGAGCCTTCTGAAGGGTTTATATAATGAGGGTGCAGTCCTTATGAATTGATTCATGCCACCATTAAAAGGGCTTTCAGGAGTGGGTTGGCTCCTTCTGCTTTTCTGCCATGTGAGGACTCAGCACTCTTCCTCTCCAGAGGTGTGGCGACAAGGTGCCATCTTTGAACCAGAGTCCAAACCTGCTAGCGTCTTGATATTGAACTTCCCAGCTTCCAGAACCATGAGAAATAAATTTCTGTTCCTTATACATTACCCAGTCTGTGGTATTTTGTTATAGTAGCACAAAATGTATTAAGATGGAGACTGTCTCTAGTTGCTGGCATTCATCAAAGGTGTTAGTTGCAAGCAATGGACGGTGACTTTGACTTACTAAGTAGAAAGACTACCAGAATTAGACTGGAAAGCTAACAATGAGAGTTTAGCTCTAGCAGAGCTATGAAAAAACAAGTTCAAGGCTGATTCTAAGAAAATACCCAAAAGCATGTTGCAGAACAGGTCTGATGATAAAAACCCTTGGTGTTTTCCACTGACCACTAGAAGAAATGACCTCTGCTGCCCAAGCAGTTACACTTTTGTGCCAAGAACTTAATCTTACAACACTGGGAAACCACTACTCCTATTGTTGCTACCACCAAAAGTCTCACACCCACTACCATCCACACACCTGTACAAATGGAATTTCCAGAGGAGCCTGTTTCTTTTCCCTCATGTTCATGTATGAATGAAACTTTGCATAGATTGCCAGAAACGAGGTCACATGCTTCCGTTATAGATGAAATGGAAATGGGACTTGGAGTTTGACTCAAATTGGAGAGGAAGGAGTCACATTAGTTTTTCCCCAAATATGATACTCAGTAAGTTACTTGGAGGCAATGACAGATGTCTACTACATTGCAACAATTCATAAAAGTACATTATTTAAAGTTACAAGAAAAATTTAAAGAGAGACTAAAATTATTGCAATATCATTTGCTCCTTCCTCTTTCTGACAGCTTGAATCCAATTTATCAGGAAATTCTGTTGGCTTTATTTTCAAAATATATTCAGCAAATGACTCCTCAATGCTTCTACTGCTTTCACCTTCAACCAGCTACTGTAGTCTCTGCCCTAAATTATTGCAATAACTTCCTAGCTGGCCTCTCTACTTCGTGTTTTGTCCATTTACAGAATATTCAAACTCAGCAGCCAGAGAGATCTTTCAAGATGTAAGAAAGATCGTGTCATGTCTACCCTCATAACCATGCAAAGATTTCACAGGCAACTTAGAGTAGAAACCTAAAGCTTTCCAAGAGCTTGCCATGACTTCATGGTCTGCTGCTGTCTCCTCATCTCACCACTGTAACCTCATCTGCTCCTTCATTGGCTGTTCTCACCACTGTGGCCTCTTATTGGTCATCAAATAAGAGTGGCAAACTTTGTCCTTTATATTGGTTGGTTCCTCTGGGGAAGAGCACTCTTCTCCCATATAGTTGCATGGCTACTCGCTCATACCTTCACGAACTCTATTTAACACCATTCACATTGCCTTTAGTATTCCCAATATCACATGCTGTGCTTTATCTTTTTTCTATAGCATGTATCACCCCTCTAACATACTATAATTTACTTAATTATGATGTTTATTTTCTGTCTCAAGAATGGGAATGATTTTGTCTTTTTTATTAGTTGGCATATCCAGGCACCTAGAAAATCTCCCTGGAATAGGAAAATAATAATTGTTAAATGAATGAGTGGATGGATGAGTGGATAACTGATATAAACATTTTTAGAGAAGAGTGGAGAAAGTTAGTTTACTTAAATCCTTGTTTATTGGACCAGAAAGCTAATAGGTGGAGTCTAAAATTGATCAATAAATATCAACTTATTATTTAGAATTATAGTAATAACTGCCAGAAGAGCTAAAAACAGAAATATTTTAAGATGATTACATCTGTTTTTAACAGGACTGTGAAGGAATAAGTGGGGCAGAGGACTGAGGATTTTTATTGTAAACCTTTCTGAACTCTAATTTATAAAACCATGTGTATGCAACACTTTGATGAAAACTTACTGTGTTTTTAATATAATCAATTAGCAAGGAAAATATAAGTAGATTATGTAAACAATTAAAAACACATAATAAATAAAAATACACAATAAAAATTTTATTATATTTTTCCTTATTAGAATTTACAATGAGAAATATAAATTATGAATAATGAAAATAATAAAATGACTTCAATATTCTTTTAAAAAACTTGCTAAATTTATCGATTTTTTTGTAATGACAAATTTCAAGCAGAGAATGCATATACATAGGCATACCTCTTAGCTTTGTCAAATCTTAACGTTAAACTTATTCTTAGGTTCGTATTCTTTGGTTTGCCCTTTGGGTGATGTGACTCCCAAGCATGACACAGTTGATTCATGAGCTGAGAGGTTTGCTTCTGAAATATCGACAGATGACTCTACACATTCTTTAAAATAAATATATATATATATAGAGAGAGAGAGAGAGAGTATGCTAATTGCTGAAATCTCATAGTACTGGTTTTCACTTTTTAAAAATTATTTTTAAATTTTTATTTTTTATTTTCATAGATTTTTGGGGAACTGGTGGTGTTTGGTTACATGAATAAGTTCTTTAGTGGTGATTTCTGAGATTTTGGTGCACCCATAACCCAAGCAGTATACACTTTACCCAGTGTGCAGTCTTTTGTGCCTCACCACCCTCCCACCCTTTCCTCCGAGTTCCCAAAGTCCATTGTATCATTCTTATGCCTTCACATCTTTATAGCTTAGCTCCCACTTATGATATATATATCACTATTTCTAAGCTTGTAGCTTAGCTCCCCCATATATATATATACATGAGATTATATATATGTGTGTGTCTCACAATTTCTTTATCCACTCATTGATTGATGGCCATTTGGGCTCATTCCATATTTTTGCAATTGCAAATTGTGCTGCTATAAATATCTGTGTGCAAGTATCTGTTTTGAATAATGACTCCTTTTCCTCTGGGTAGGTACACAGTAGTGGGATTGCTGGATCAAATGGTAGTTCTACTTTTAGTTCTTTAAGGAATCTCTACACTGTTTTCCATAGTGGTTGTACTAGTTTACATTCCCATTAGCAGTGTAAAAGTGTTCTCTTTTCACTACAGCCCCACCAACATCTATTAGTTTCTGATTTTTGGATTATAGCCATTCTTGCAGGAGTAAGGTGGTATCGCATTGCACTTTTCATTTGCAATTTCCCTGATCATTAGTGATGTTGAATATTTTTTCATATGTTTGTTGGCCATTTGTATATCTTCTTTTGAGAACTATCTTTTCATGTCCTTATCCCACTTTTTGATGGGATTGGTTTCTTCTTGCTAATTTGTTTGATTTCCTTGTAGATTCTGGATATTAGTCATTTGTGGGATGCATAGACGGTGAAGATTTTCTCCCACTCTGTGGATTGTCTTTTTACTCTGCTGATTGTTTCTTTTGCTGTGCAGAAGCTTTTTAGTTTAATTAAATCCCATCTATTTATCTTTGTTTTTGTTGCATTTGCTTTTTGGGTTCTTGGTCATAAAGCCTTTGCCTAAGCCAATGTCTAGAAGGCTTTTTTTCCAAAGTTATCTTCTCAAATTTTTATGGTTTCAGGCCTTAGATTTAAGTCCTTGATCCATCTTGAGTGATTTTTGTATAAGGTGAGAGATGAGGATCCAGTTTCATTCTCTACATGTGGCTTGCCAATTATCCTAGCACTATTTGTTGAATAGGGTGTTCTTTCCCCACTTTATGTTTTTGTTTGCTTCATTGAAGATAAGTAGGCTGTAAGTATCTGGCTTTATTTATGGGTTCCCTATTCTGTCCAGTTGGTCTATGTGTCTATTTTTATACCAGTACCATGGTGTTTTGGTGACTATGGCTTTATAGTATAGTTTGAAGTCAGGTAGTGTGATGCCTCCAGATTTGTTCTTTTTTGCTTCATTTTGCTTTGGCTATGTGGGCTCTTTTTTGGTTCAATATGAATTTTAGGATTTTTTGTCTAGTTGTGTGAAGAATGATGGTACTATTTTGATGGGAATTGCATTGAATTTGTAGATTGCTCTTGGCAGTATGATCATTTTCACAATATTGTTTCCACCCATTCATGAGCATGGGATGTGTTTCAATTTGTGTCATCTATGATTTCTTTCAGCAGTGTTTTGTAGTTTTCCTTGTAGAAGTCTTTCACTTCCTTGGTTAGGTGTATTCATAAGTATTTTATTTTACTTTTTGGCAGCCATTGTAAAAGGGGTTGAGCTCTTGATTTGATTCTTTGGTTGCTGCTGGTGTATAGCAGAGCTACTGATTTGTGTACATTAATTTTGTATTCTGAAACTTTGCTGAATTCATTTATCAGTCCTAGGAGCTTTTTTGGAGGAGTCTTCAGTGTTTTCTAGGTATACAATCATAACATCAGCAAACAGCGACAGTTTGACTTCCTCTTTACCAATTTGGATGCTCTTTATTTCTTTCTGTTGTCTGACTGCTCTGGCTAGGAATTCTAGTACTATGCTGAATAGAAGTGGTGAGTGGGCATCCTTGTCTTATTCCAGTTCTCAGGGGGAAGGCTTTCAACGTTTCCACATTCAGTATTATGATGGCTGTGGGTTTGTCATAGATGGCTTTTATCACATTAAGGTATGTCCCTTCTATGCTGATTTTGCTGAAGGCTTTAATTATAAAGAGATTCTGGATTTTGTGAAATGCTTTTTCTGTGTCTATTGAGATGATCATGTGATTTTTGTTTTTAATTCTGTTTATGTGCTGTATCACATTTACTGACTTTCGTATGTTAAACCATCCATTCCTGCATCCCTGGTATGAAACTCACTTGATCATGGTGGATTATCTTTTTGATATGCTGTTGGATTTGGTTAGCTAGTATTTTGTTGAGGATTTTTGCATCTATGTTCATCAGAGATATTGATCTATAGTTTTCTTTTTTTTTTTTGTCATGTCCTTTCCTGGTTTTGGTATTAGGGTGATACTGGCTTCATAGGATGATTTAGGGAGGATTCCCTCTTTATCTTTGTGGATTAGTGTCAATAGGATTCGTACCAATTCTTCTTTGAATGTCTGATATAATTCAGCTGTGAATCCGTCTGGTCACCCCTTTTTAAAATTTTTTTTGGTTGGCAATTTTTAAATTGCCATTTCAATCTCACTGCTTGTTATTGATCTGTTCAGAGTTTCTATTTCTTCCTGGTTTAATCTAGGAGGGTTGTATATTTCCAGGGTTTTATCAATCTCCTCCAGGTTTTCTAGTTTATGCATGTAAAGGCATTCATAGTGGCCTTGTATGATCTTTTGTATTTCTGTGGTTTTGGTTGTAACATCTCTCATTTTGTTTCTAATTGAGGTTGTTTGGATCTTCTCTCTTCTTTTTTTGGTTAATCTCACTAATGGTCTATCAATTTTATTTATCTCTTCAAGGAACTAGCTTTTTGTTTCATTTATCTTTTGTATTTTTTTTTGTTTCAATTTCATTTAGTTCTGCTCTGATCTTTGTTATTTCTCTTCTGCTGGGTTTGGGTTTGGCTTGTTCTTATTTATATAGTTCCTTGAGGTGTGACCTTATGTTGTCTATTCATGCTCTTTCAGACTTTCTGATGCATGCATTTAAGGCTATGAACTTTCCTCTTAGCACTGCCTTTGCTGTATCCCAGAGGGTTTGATAGGTTGCATCACTATTATCATTCAGTTCAAAGAAATTTAAATTTCCATCTTGATTTCATTGTTTACCCAATGATCATTCAGGAGTAGGTTACTTAATTTCCATGTATTTACATAAGTTCTGTAGGTTCCTTTTGGAGTTGATTTCCAATTTTATTCCACCATGGTCTGAGAGAGTACTTGATATAATTTCAATTTTCTTAAATTTATTGAGACTTGTTTTGTGGCCTTTTATGTTCTATGTTGGAGAACATTCCATGTGCTGATGAATAAAATGTATATTCTGCAGTTGTTGGGTAGAATGTTCTGTAAGTATCTGTTAAGTCTATTTGTTCTAGGGTATAGTTTAAATCCATTGTTTTTTTGTTGACTTTCTGTCTTGATGACCTGTCTAATGCTATCAGTGGAGTATTGAATTCCCTACTATTATTGCATTGCTGTCTCTCATTTCTTAGGACTAGTAGTAATTGTTTTATAAATTTAGGAGCTCCAGTGTTAGGTGTATATATATTTAGGATTGTATATTTTCCTGTTGGACAAGTCCTTTTATCATTATATAATGTTAATATATAATGTCTTTTTATATATAATGTTTTATATATAATGTTTGTCTTTTTAACTGCTTTGGCCTTAACGTTTATTTTGTCTGATATAAGAATACCTGCTCTGGCTCACTTTTGGTGTCTATTGGCATGGAATAATTTTTCCCACCCCCTTACCTTAAGTTTATGTGAATCCTTATGTGTTAAATGAGTCTCTTGAAGACAGCAGATACTCGGTTGGTGAATTCTTATCCATTCTGCTGTTCTGTATCTTTTAAGTGGAGCGCTTTAACATTAGTATTGAGATGGTTGCTACACATTCTTGATAGTAAAGGTAACAGCACATGTGCTACTCTGGAAGGAATCTTATAAATTACAAGTAAACTAATTTTGCTGAATTTGACTAGGCAAAATAATGGTTCATATTTGTATTTCTGGATATTTTAATGTAATAATACATATCAGTTGAATCCTAAAGACAATTTTATTTTTGGTAACTCAAAAATATGCATAGAATATATAAGACATATATATATATGTGTGTGTGTGTGTGAAAGAGTAAGATCTGAACATTCTTTTATAATGCTATGTACTCTTGTGCATAATTGAAAGTCAACTTATGACTCTGGAAATCTGCTCTTTACATGTCAAGTTCATCCTCTGAGTAATAAATCTCAGTTGTTTCCATTGAAATTTGCAAGCTTATCTCTAATCTGTGATGTGGAATGCCATTTTGGTAAGAAATATGTAATAATCCTATTCTCACTTTACTGTAAGGTTCAAATTGCTCTCTGATGACTTTTAGAAACACTTCTCTTACCTGGTTATAATCTACCACTCAGTGAAGACAGTGAGTGTCAGCTGACTGACTTGGGGAACAAGAAAGCCACATTACTCTTGAATCTATCCTACTCACCAAATTAATGAGCTGTACTACCACCTGCCTCAGGGGAGAGTGTGTGATCAGCTCTCCTACTCCTGATGATGCTGTCATGGTGATGAATGGCTGAGAGATAGATTCTGGGGAAAGAAATCTAGTTTAGTCAAAAAAGAAGAGCATCGCCTGTTTAAATAAGAACAAAATTAGTATTGCCACCCTTAACCATTTTGACCAACTGTAATTCTCGAAAATATTAACAGGAAAATCTTAACAAGTTAACTCTTTCTACATGCTTATTGTCCTTGCTAATGACTGATTCAGAGAGACAGCCAGGTTTTAACCTGCCAGTCAAATATAGAATTTATATGAACAAAGAAGGCTGTTACCAAGCATAGTGGTCCTGTAGACTGTCCAGTGAGCTCTCAGCAGAAAAATATTAACATAAAATTATTGGGAATTATAATATTTGACCCAAGATTTTACTAAAGTTATATTAAGAACCAAAAATTTGGTTATGGAAATGAGAAAATGTTTATTTTCTTCATGTGGAATCCTTAATGCTTAATAATCATGTTAATGCAACTATAAGATTTTTAACATTTACATTTTTTGCCAATTACAAAGTGCAAACTTTAGGAATTATTTTTATTGAAATAGATGTAAGGACTCCATAGACAAAGATCTATAAAAATGTTTTCTTTTCTAAGCTTTTCATTTCCTGAGGAGAACACCAAGAAAACCAATCAGAATTAACATGAACTAACACAAGTTTTGCAAATATACATTGGTATAAGAGCACATTTTGCAACACTAGGTTCAAATTTCAACTTGGTAACAATGGTAAATTCTGCTTATTCCAACTCTCTTGTAGTTACACTTACACTCATACACACACACACACACACACACACACACTCTCTTCCTTATCGTCCTTTTCATACTCTCCTCCATCCTCTTCCTCCTCTCCTCCCTTCTGCTTTTGTCATTTTCTTGATAACTCAATAATTCAAAGTTCAGTTAGAGAATAATGGAGAAAAATAGGAGCAAATGTTTTAAAAAATAAGGCCTTTTTTCCGTTTTTTTTTTTTTTTTTTTTTTTTTGGAAATGGAGTCTTGCTCTGTGGCTCAGGCTGGAGTGCAGTGGTGTGATCTTGGCTCACTGCAACCTCCGTCTCCTGGGTTCAAGCAATTCTCCTGTCTCAGCCTCCTGAGTAGCTGGGATTACAGGCATTCACCACCATGCCCTGCTAATTTTTTTGTATTTTTAATGGAGTCGTGGTTTCACCATGTTGGCCAGGCTGGTCTCAAACTCCTGACCTCAGTCTCCCAAAGTGCTGGGATTACAAACGTGAGCCACCGCGCCTGGCCTTTTTTTTTTCAATGTTTTTCTTTAAGTCCAAATCTGTCTCACTGACAGGAATCACAATAAAATTTGGAATGGTACAAAACTTTCAGTTAGGAACTTTGACATATTTGTGGGCCTGAATTGTTTCAGTGCCCCCTTGGCATGTGTTCACAGTGGCACAGTATTTCTGGCTATTAGGTAAAGTATAAAATAATACTTCCTATAACCACTGAAAAATTTCTTATATTTTTATCAGTTTACTCAGGTATTTGGAGTCTCCCTGTTTAAAATACTAGAAGTATTATTCAGTTTTTAAAAAAGAAAAAGAAAAAAACTAGTAGAACTTTCCTAAGACTTTATTATCCTGTGGGATAGATTGTTTCTGAAGTTAAATTCTCCTTCCTTGTTTCCCAACACATCTAGTGGGATCTCTCTTAAAGGTGAGGTGACTAATCTTTTACCCTCGAAAAAAAATGATCATGTTAGTGAATGCTGACTCTGCCTTTCAGTTTCTTAGCCACAAATGTCATTTTGCTACGGTTTCTGAAGCCGTTGCTTTGACAGCTTCAAATTATCTAGAACAGTGCACAGGAAATTTTCTTGAATTATTGATAAATCTGCATAACTTGGGGAAGTAGAAAATGGCAACTCAGGAGAATTAACAGTTGTTCTAATTCTTTATTCAGGGATATGGCATTTTTACATGTGTTGCAGAGAAGGAAGATCTCATAACTAAGTAGCTCATTTTGTAGAAAGAATATTTATTTATATATGGAGATACAAAGGACATTTGGATGGGAAATCTTATTCATCAGTGTATGCCCTGGATACTCTGTACTTTATAGTGAGTGTTCAATAAATATTTATTGAACACTCACTATAAAGTACATTTGTTGAACAATATGGCCATCTCTCTCTCTCTCCCTATATATATACATATATGGCTCTCTCTATATACAAATACTTATTGAACACTCACTATGAAGTATATTTGTTGAACAATATGGCTCTATCTATCCATATATATATATATATATATATATAGCTCTCTCTATATATAAATATATTGATAGAGAGCCATATTGCTTGTTTTCAATCTCAGCAGATCCCTAAAATTCAGTTTCAAGATATGATGTCAGCAAAAGGAATGTAGCTTGATCTAATGTTCAAGCTGTAAACTACCTCAAGGTAGTAGTACATAAGATGTCTGAAAAATATTGAGTATTACTGTAATTCTTTCAAATACTTAAAATATTCTTAAATATTCTTACATGAGGCCCTTTTGGCAATCTCATTCACAGTTTGAACAAATAATGTGTTACCAGCAATAATTAGAATACTGAAGTGTATTAGTGTGTTTTCACACTGCTAGAAAGATACTACTTGAGACTGGGTAATTTATAAAGGAAAGAGGTTTAATTGGCTCATAGTTCCACATGGCTGGGGAGGCCTCAGGAAACTTTCAATCATGGTGGAAGGTGAAGAGGAAGCAAGGACCTTCTTCACATGGAGGCAGGAAAGAGAAGAGTGAAAGTGCAGCAAAAACTGACATTTATAAAATCATCAGATCTCCTGAGAACTCCCTCACTATCGCAAGAACAGCATGGGGGGAGCCACCTCCATGATCCAATCGCCTCCCACCGAGTCCCTCCCTCCACATGTGAGAATTAAAATTCCAGATGAGATTTGGGTGGGGACACAGAGCCAAACCATATCATGAAGGTACCAACAATTTTCTTAATAGATACATTCAGTTATATTATAGAACAACATCAATCACTCATTGACTTTCTGATATGTATTTTTGGAGTTGAAGGAAAAGCAATGGCTATAACAATTAAGGATATAGGAATTGAACATAACCAATGCTTATCTAATCTGTGCCCCAGCATCTGAAAATGACTATCATTCATATGTTTGGTAATTATGACTTAAGGCAATATTTTTATCACAGGCAAAATTTATATATATGTACATTTCAATATCTGCATATACTATTACTCCCTTCCCCCATGTCACAAAGGTGAAGGTGGACATCATCCCCAGAAGGGAAAAAAAATCTGGTCAAGACGGTGGTTTTGAACCTTTCTATGTATTATAACCACCTGGGAACTCATTAAACATGTGGATTTCTGGAATCCTAGGACCAATCTCTGAAATTTTATAGTCTTGGAGTTTTGCAATGATAGTTTTAAAAAGCTTTTCAGATGATCTGATACAGACCATCTTTTGAGAAACATTGACACAAGGGACTACTTTTTTGCACAATGAAACAAGTAACAAGATAGATGAGTTTCTTTTATGTATGTCTTATCAGTGTGCTGTTTAGCATGTGTGTGTGCATACAGAAGGTTCACATGCATTCTTCCAATATCTAAAGATGATGTTATTAAGCCAATACCAGTTGTACAAGCACTTAGCATGATAGTGGTAGAATTTATGGTGGTTCAAAATCATATTATTGAATGTTTTGAATGTTCTTTATATATCTTATTTTTTGTTTTGTTTTGTTTTTTTTTGAGATGGAGTCTCGCTCTGTCGCCCAGGCTGGAGTGCAGTGACGTGATCTAGGCTGACTGCAAGCTCCGCCTCCTGGGTTCATGCCATTCTCCTGCCTCAGCCTCCCAAGTAGCTGGGATTACAGGTGCCCACCACCACGCCTGGCTAATTTTTTTGTATTTTTAGTAGAGACGGGGTTTCACCATGTTAGCCAGGATGGTCTCGATCTCTGGACCTCGTGATCTGCCCACCTCAGCCTCCCGAAGTGTTGGAATTACAGGCGTGAACCACCGCGCCCGGCCTATATATCTTATTCTTTATAACCCTCAGAGGACTTAACTTTATGTCCCTTAACACTTTATATCACCTGGAGTACGTCATACAAAGTGTTAGCCATAAATAAGAACTCAATAAATATTAATTAGTAATGGTTCTTAACCTAGGTGGAACATTAAGATCACCTGGAAAACACTGAAAAGCTATTAATGTCAAGGACACTCCTCAAACCAACAGAATCAGAATATCTGCAGATTGGGGTCTGGTACAGCCAGGGCTGAGAATCACTGAGCAATACCCTTTCCCTAGATCTCGAGTGTTACCAATTGCATACATTCCAAATCTATATGATTGGGTTTATGAGTGTATGTGTGTGTATGTGCACATGTGTTTGCATGGGTTTTTTTTCCCAAAATACACAATGACAGATATATAAAACAGTATTTTTTTTCTTTTTCTTGGATGCATGAGGAGAGCTTTCTCCAATTTGGTCAAATATATATTTAAAGTAAAAATTTTGGTCCAGAAACCACGCCTTAGTTAACAGAATCTTAAAAGATCTTTCCTGAAATGCATACACTGTTTAAAATGAAATATTCACCCTTCAATTTAGCATTTAAGAAATTAGCTTTTTTTTTTTTTTTTTGAGACAGAGTCCTGCAGTGTCACCCAGGCTGGAGTGCAGTGGCATGATCTCGGCTCACTGCAAGCTCCACCTCCCCGCTTCACGCCATTCTCCTGCCTCAGCCTCCTGAGTAGCTGGGACTACCAGCACCCGCCACCATGCCTGGCTAATTTTTTGTACTTTTAGTAGAGACGGGGTTTCATCGTGTTAGCCAGGATGGTCTCGACCTCCTGACCTCGTGATCCACCCGCCTCAGCCTCCCAAAGTCCTGGGATTACAGGGTGAGCCACCGCGCCCGGCCAGAATTCATTGTTTTAATAACTGACATAATAATTGAATGAGATGAGTTTACTGATGAAAATATCATGACGAATAAAAATAAATATTAAATTAAAAACACAATGAAATATCACTAGCAAAAATTCTGGGGCTGGCATTCATTAAGCTAGCTTGAGTTACAATTGTTTGTTATTCCCATCTGTTCTGGGCACACCCACTAGAGTGGCCAAAAATAAAAAGACTGAAAATATCAAGCATTGGTTTGGATGTGGAGCAACATTGCTGGTAAGAGACACAAAAGTGTACATATTGTAAAATCCAGAATACATAACACTAATTTATGGTGATAGAAACTACGTAGGATGAGGGAATTGGCTGGGAAGAAGCTTTCTGGGCTGATGAAATCTATATTTTGGTTAAACCAGTATACATGTTTGTCAAAAATAATCGGTTATAATCTGCACAAGTCTGTATAATATTTGTACCTTTTACTGTAAACAATCATATTTCAATATAGTACTCTTAGACATATTACATGAATCAAGTTCTAACTATTTTATAAAGTAAAAAAGTAATAATCTCCAAGATTTTAAGACTGGGGAAACCCAATACATCCATTTTCTCTTTTATAATCATATTGATTGGGCACTTTACATAATCTCATTTAATACTCTTAGAAATGATTTGTGTTAAATATCATTAAGCCTATTTTAGAGATGAGGAAACTAAGACTTGACGAATGTTCCAGGGGGCCATGAATTGGCTAGAAGGAGGAAGAAATGGAGCCCCTGATTTAACGGTCATGATATTTAGCAGCAGAGGTAGGCAGTAAATGTGATCCCTTGAGTACTCTCAGACAGGCTTAAAAACTTCAGGATATTTTTCTGCTCGGGTCTGCTGCCTAGGCCAGGTGTAAGATGTTGTAGGGCTGTAGGTTCCCTCTGAGGCTTTTGGATTTGGGGAGGGTTCAAGAAACCCTCATCTTGTTCTCACTAGGTCATATTACCAAAGGCTTAAGTCTTAGAACTGATTTTAAGTGTATGAAATTGCCTAAGTACTCCTGCAGAAGCAGCTTTTACATTTCGTCTGAATCTATCTGTTCCAATAGCACACTCACTCTGAAAGCAGAGACTTGCAAGAGGCGCTAAGCACACAGAAGGAACAAGTGGGACAGTCTACCATCTTATTTAAAATGACAAATTAAAATGGAAAACCAGTGTATTGACTTGTGTAACTGAGAAGTCTACTGGAGTCTGACTTCAGGCATGGTAGAATCAAGGGTCAGGAATCTGTCTTCCTCCAACTTTCAGCTCTTCTTCCTGTGCATCACGTTGTTTTCAGGCAGGCTTCTCCAGTTCTATGGCCAAGAAGGCATTGAGGAGTTCTGGGGTTACAGTCTATTCTTTCTGGATGGTTCTAGCAAAAGTCCTGAGGCCCACATTCATTGAGCTAGCTCAAATGACAATTATTTGTTATTCTCAACTATTTGGGGCATTTACTATTTTTCTCACTTCATCTTTTGGAAATGTGGAGGTACAGTTTGTCTCACTCCCCACTAGTTGCTATCACTTGGAAGACAGTCTGCTTGGCAATTATTATCATTTTGCTTTCTTCCCGTATATGCTTTCTCATAATTAAGCTATGCAGCCACTTGGCAGTGAAAGGTGCTTTATTCATAATGACTAAATTACTAGATGTGCTTTATGAAGTGTTATTTTTTCATTAATGACTTTCCATTATTTCAGATTTTTAAAAATTTACTGAAACAATGAAATACAGCAAATATTGAGTTGTAAAGTATATAATTCTAAATAGAACAGCTTGTACAAAAATAAGTAGATTCAATTTAGTGCCTTACTCACATAATCCTTATAGAAAATTTACTTACAATTTGCATTTGATACCCAGATTTTGATTAAAATGTTTGTTTCTCTTAAAGTGGATTCATTGTTATGTACCATTGTATCATAGTTCATTGATTCTAGTTAATTGAACATAAAATGCTTTCTAACCTCACAGATGTGAAATGCTAAAAAAAGCTGCTTAGAAACGATGAAATGTTGTATTTGCAGATTCCACTGGATTTGTAATGCATGGGAATAACTCAATAAATATGTCTGGGGAAAGAAAGAAGGAAGGAAGGAAGGAGGAAGGGAAGGAGACTGTGGAGAGGGAGGAGTAGGAAGGGAGGAAAGTAAAAAAGAAGGCAGAGAAGAATAAACCATAGGCATAATTCTGAGGCTTTCTTGGTGGAAAATTTTTCCAACTTTTCTTTCCACGGATGGAAACTTTATTAGGTCAACAGCAATTTGGCTGCTCCCAAGTTAATGAAAATGAAGCCACTGAGTAGACATATTTGTATTTCCAGGCCTATGAACTCCTGCATGCTTTTCTTCCATGTGGATGGAAGGAAAAACAGATGTAGCTGCCTCTGGACTTCAGTGTAGGTGCTGCACCATGCTGGTTCCTTTATACCCTTCAGATATTACTTTAAATGTCACTTCCTCAGAGAAGCATTCGTGGACTATCCTATCTACAGTATGTTCCTTCTTGTTATTTCCTCTTAGAGAAGCTTATCCTTTGTTCTCTTCAGACTGTCTACTTATCCCCATAGGGGGCTCATTAAGTAGGCTTAGAGTGTAACTCATTTCCAAAAGCATATATAATTTGACAGAGATATCAAAGATCAAAAAACATTTAAGAACCAAAGGAATTAAGCCTATGTGCAAGTTTCAGATCGAAAAACAAACACATGCACTAACAGTTATTAACCTTAAAAATAGAAAACTCAAATTGTATCATTACTACATGATAGTAAATGAGAACAAAACTCTGTACCCAGGGCAACCAGTGAAGGAAACATGGAGGTCAACTTGACTTACCTACATGTTTCCCTGGTGCTGTACTGCTACTAAGTTATATGTAAGATTATGTGATGCTAGCCCATCTTCTTACTTCTGGACAGGTTACTTTTAAACCAGGGCCAGAGAGATGAGCTGTATTCCTCTTAATATTTTATTAGAGAGGGTGAGAGCCTACCCTGCAAATTTAGGAACTCTTTCTTAGACTAAATTCGAAGCCATATCTTTTGTAAATTTTTCATGTTTCACTTTAAGACACTTTATGAAACTGTCTTTAGTGATGAAGGAGAGGGCTGAGTCTATTAGTACAAAAGTTTGTTCTCTTGCTATCACAGGACATTATATCTGGGAAAACACCCATGTAGTTTGTGATAGTTGGTACTTCTGTTCTCAACTTCAGTTCCACTATCTTTTCCTTTGCATCAGTTACAATCTGTCATCCTAGGTAAAACCTAGATGGAAAACACTCCTGAAATTCTACCCCAAAGCTGCACTGCCTTTAGAACTAATTCATGAGGTATTGCCTTATCATAGTGTGAACATCTGTACATATAGCAACTGATTATCTCAATATGTGTTAAGAAACAAATGGGGTTATTGGCAGTTATTTTTGTATAGTTTATGTAAACATAATTTTAAAGAATCACGAACAAAAAAATACATAGACTAACCATAAAAGGAATTAAAATACTAGGTACTGAAAGTATAGAAGTAGATTCTAGCCCTCAGGGACTAAACAATCAGCAGCAAAGATTCAGATGATATGATTATTCTGACTTAATATAATCTCTCTACATATTTATATTTCAAGACAGCATGATAACATCCCTAATCATGTATTAATAATAAAGGTTTGGTTATGTAGCAACTATAGGCATGTATTTTTTTGAAAAAATTATACAGGAAATTAAAATTAACTGATACGACTTAGTTCATTTTCATGTTTTTTCCAGTCATCTCTATTTACATTATATTTTCAAACATCCTATTGTAAAATAGTGAAACATACCTGACTATAATCTTAGATAGGAGTCATAGGATGTAGACCTGATAAAATATTAATTTCATTTAATTTATAACATAAAGAAGTAATATTTTTGTTATTTACTTGTCTTCAGAAAGAAGTTATTTTTTACCTCTCAATTTGAACAAGGAGAGGACAAATAAAAACAGAGGTTTAAACAGTTGCATATTTTGGTTGCTCAAATGGTACATTATATTTATATATATATATACATATATATAAAGTATTTTAGAAACATATATAAACACCTTTATAATAATTTAAAGGTTCTACAGATTAAACATATTTTACATAATAGGTAATAATTATGTAGTAATAAATAATACTGATTGGCAAACATAACAATATTGTCCAGTTAGGATTGTTTGCAGTTTCCATGAAGTGTCATTCTACTGTTTGTCTTCTACCCCTTGAAAGAACAGATTATCCCATAAGCCTATAGATAAATATTGCCTGGCCTTCTCCAGTGCTTGAAGGCCTTGTGAATTTAAAGGTTCTTGCCCTTACTTTTAAGGAAGAGGTAGCACTTCATGAAGTTTGTAATCATATCTCTTACTTTCCCCCACAGATTATCAAGCTTTGGAAATGACACTGTGTTAATTCTGGAAAATGTTGTTCCAGGTGCTCCTTCCTTTACACAACGCTAACATTTGCATGGAAAAGCTGGATGAGTGATTAAATAATTAAAATATCTCTATAATTTGAATCTTATCTAATGGTGAATTCCATGGCAGAATTATGGAGAATGTCTAGGCTGTTTATGATTAACTAGATTTGTTGTTATAGTGTAGAGCCTGCTTTCAGTATGTGTTTGGATTCGATGTGGCATGATTCCAAATCTGGTTTTACTCACATCCTTCCTGCATTTTCAAATAGACTGAACATTAACACTGCAAGTGAACTACTGAAGAAATAATTACTGAAGTATTTTAAAGCACACTTCTGCCATTAAGTGGAACAACTGAAAAAAAAATGGAAGAGATATATGTTTTAAGCAATAAAGGCTTACGTATGAACAAAGAGGGTTCAAAAGATGAAAGCAGTACTAATGCAACTTTTCACTTTTTGTATTTTTTGGGATATACTTTTGGCTCTGTAGCCAAAGGATAGCCTCTCGATTTAACTATTAGGAAATACTAAAAGTAAACAGAAATACTTATAATCTTCCATTTTCTTTCCTATTAAGAAATAGACAATTGTTTCTAATGCTCAGACCTGAGTGGATCTGCTGCAACCCAAGACTGAACTGAGGAGCACAAAAGAGGGTATGTCAGAAGAGAGAGAGAGAGAGAGAGAGAGAGAGAGAGAGAGAGAGAGAGAGAGAGACAGAGAGAACAGAGAGATGATACAGGACTCTGAAATCTTTACATTTAGCTTTGTGAAGTCACAAGATTTTTGTAACATCTCTTCCAGGTAGACACATGCACACATACCAAATATTCCAAAGAAACCTATAATTTAAAAAATTATCTTTGGGATTTGATTATTGTATCACCACAGCTCTCTGTTAGCATAGATAATTGAGGGGTGCTTGTGAACACTCGTGACTGAAAATGCCACCATTGTTGAGGAAATTAGGTTCTGCGAAATGGCTTCATGGTTTGACTCCACATTAAGGATGGGGTGTACAAGAATGAAAAGGGAAATAATTTCTGAATATATTTCCTTCATTGCTGTGACTTATTACTTACTGCATATTGGCCCTTTGGCTTTTATACTATAAAAAAACATAAGTTCTGTTATATTCTGCTGACCAAAGGAAACCATGACATAAACTGCTAGTTGTACTGTTTCTTTCCTGTTTTGCAACCAATATAAAATACTACATTTCTTTACATTAAAAATATACATAGTGAATTGAAATGCTTCCTCAGTTTAATAACTACTACAAAAATAGCCAGGAAAAGCCACTGGTGGTAATGCCACTATTTTTAACCATGAACTGTATTCTCAAAATACCATAACTAGATAATTGGGACATAGGAGAGTTGTCTTTCTGTGATTTTGAATTCTAGGGATTTGATGTGAGAATAAAATTTAGGCCGATTTTATTGTTTTAATGGGAAGTTCATCTGCATGATCTATTAACAATGAAATGCAAGAGGCCATTAAAGGTGACAAAGTAACTTCCTACTATTTTTCATGGGTGTTTTCAAAGTAAGGTAAAGATTTATTTTCTGACTTTGTATAGTGACCGCAGCCAGGGCCAGAGAAAAGTGATATCCCTTGAGTTGCTTGCAGTCTGCACTCTGACTTCCTCCTCTTGGCCCAGTTGAGTCCAGACATTTCAACAGCTTGACTAAGCCTCATCACCAGTTAGCTGCCAAATTCAGTGGCTGCCAATACCACTAGTAGCTTTTTAAATACACCTGTTGCCAGCACTATGTTTGAGTCAAGAAGGCTAGACCTTTCTGGTCTACCCCAGTGGCTAAGATCTCTTTCAAAGGAGAATTATTTTTAGTATTACTTCATCATTTTTCCTTAAGAAAATGTTTTTCTAGCAAGCTTCTCTCCTTACAGAGAAATTGCATTTACACTGATCCCAGTACATAACATCTCGTCTGGGTTAGCCTAGGGAGAAAGAGTAGTTTCAATAATTGATATTACCTGTGGGGCCAGTAAGATATATGAATAACAAAACATAAAAACTTGGTGTAACTGAGAGGTTTCAAGTGTGATAATCAAAAACCACTTATAGCAAAGTTAATCTGATAGTTAATCGTATGTATTGCGTGGTAATTAGGTATAAACACTAAGTACTTCATATAAAGGACTATAATTAATGTGTTTCATGAAGCCAAACAAGCATTTTTGGAGCAAGCTTGGTGGGGAGATGAATAGAAAAGCAGTTAAAGCTAGATTCTGTTCTAAAGATCCTGGACCACAGATCCTCTTTGGCCAGGTTTTTCTGCGTTTCCATTAGCATTTGCTCACAGCCAGGAGGCCAGTGGCCAGGAACAACTTTCCCTATCCACCACAAAGCTGATAAAAAGCTAAAGAGAAAAAGTGTGGTGGATTCAGTTCTGACAACCTTCCAATCTTTGAAACACTGTATGACTATTTAGCTGTAGCTCAGCAGTACTTTAAGGTGAAGAAATAGGACATATCAGAGTATTTCAATACTTTGGGCACCATATAGCCACTGATAAGGATTCTTCCTCAACAGTCTTTTCAGCTAGTAGCACTTCATGAGCTCATTTTGATCCATTTGACTATGAGTCAGTGTTCTCAAGGTGTATGTGTTTTGCTTTTACCAATGGAATATTTGGTCATAGATAAATCTGTAGTTTATTAAAAAACAAAAAACACCAAACTGGCTGGGCACAGTGGCTCACACCACTTTGGGAGGCTGAGGTGGGCAGACCATTTGAGTTCATGAGTTCGAGGCCAGCCTGGCCAACATGGTGAAACCCTGTCTGCACTAAAAATACAAACATTAGCCAGGTGTGGCGGCACATGCCTGTAATTCCAGCTACTCAAGAGGTTGAGGCAGGAGAATCACTTGAACCTGGGAGGTGGAGGTTGCAGTGAGCTGAGATCACGCCACTGCACTCCAGCCTGGGTGACAGAGTGAGAGGCTGTCTCCAAAAAAAAAAAAAAAAAAAAAAAAAAAAACCCAAAACAAACAGAAAAAAACCTTACACATACGTCTGGTCTGAGGTTGACATGTCTTTACCCTAAGGATATCTGGTTATTTTTTTCCTGCAATGTGTGCCTGTGTATGACGCCAGTGACACTGTTTCTATTGACTGACAGATTTGATTTGGTGTGACCTGATAAAATGATCTGGTTCAAATGCCAATTTCATTGGCTTCGTTCTTGCCTCCTTTCTTACCTGACATTCAATACATCAGCAAATCTTGTTTGCTCTTAGAAATGGAATCTCACCATTTTTACCACCTGCACTTTGGTCTGTCATCAATGTATTTTACCTGGATCATTACAATAGTCTTCTAACATCTAGTTGCTCTTAGGCTCAATCTGTTCTCCACAGTGCAGCTCTTCTCTCCCAACCCAAATCAGATTTGGTCACTCCTCCAATGGCTCTCCTTTTCATTCAGAATAAATTTTAAAGGTTACAAGATTCTACAACTATACCCTTCTTGTACCCTACTCCCTCTTCTGATTTAGTCAGCTGCTCTCCCACCGCTCACTGAATTCTAGCCTACACTGACCTCCTGCCTATTTCTCAAACATGCCAAGCCCACTTCCACTTAGGGTCTTTGCATTTGCTGATCCTTCTGTGTAAAATATTCTAACCCTGGGTAGCCAAATGGCTAATTTCTCACTTCCTTAGTTCTCTGCTCAAATGTCAGAGAGGCATTCCCAGACAAACATATTTAAAATAGAATCCTCCCTCCCCATGTCTCCTTACCCTGCTTTATTTTTCTATGACTCACCATCTGGCATAGTAGGTATTTATTGGCTTTTTTTTTTTTTTTTTGGCCTTTCAGACTACAATATAAGCTCTATGACAGCAGGCACTGTATATCTCGGTGAGCTGTTGTATCCTCATTCCTTAGAACATTGCCTAGCCCATTTATGAATATTTGTTGAGCCACATGAATCAAGGCCTCCTCTTGAGATCGTGAACGTTTTCATTTATTTATTTTTTTGAGACGGATTTTCGCTCTTTCACCCACGCTGGAGTGAAGTAATGCGATCTCTGCTCACTGCAACCTCTGCCCCGCCTCGGGTTCAAGCGATTCTTTTGCCTCAGCCTCCCCAGTAGCTGGGATTATAGGCTCCTGCCACCACGCTCGGCTAGTTTTTCTATTTTTAGTAGCGACAGGGTTTCGCCATGTTGGCCAGGCTGGTCTCGAACTCCTGACCTCAGGTGATCCACCCCCCCCCGCCCCCCACTTGGCCTCCCGAAATGCTAGGATTACAGCCATGAGCCACTGCGCCCGGCCATTTTTCTTTTTAAAAATAAACTTTCCAGATCTTAATTTCATGGCTTTAACATTTTAAATGTTTGAGGTATAATCTACTTATTCTTGGCTCTAATCTTTTTGGCAGGGAAGTTAAACTAGTGAGAGACCTATGAACAACAGCAACAATTTAATGAGCACGTCTTATATGCCAAGCTTTGTGGTTAAGCACTTTGCTTTATCTCACTTAATTCTAACTATGGTCCTAGAGGTTGGTATTACAACTAATCTTTTACAGAGAGTTACTGAGACTTGGAGAGGTTAAATAACTTGCAGCCAGGTCACAAAATTAATCACTGAGTTGAGACGAGAATTAAGGTATGGCCGACTCCATACTGCCTCCTAGCCGTCTCCTCGAGTAGTTCATGCCCTGTTACTGAAGTCGTGAAGCTGCTGGTGTCAAAGCATTCCTTTTGCAGTTTCGTGTACTAGGGTTCTGGGTGATTTTGCACATATTTATTTCAAAGATCCTCCGTACCACACCAGGGAGTTTACCTTTTGGAATGTTGTAAAAGCCCCTGTCCTCTATGCTGGGACACTTTCATGCAACGTTTGCTTAGCCAGACTCAGGAAAACGCCTTTTTTTTTTTTTTTTTCTCATTTCCCTGCACTCCACATTAAACACAGAGGTAGTTTAAATCACCTGGTAAAAGAAGATGGGATCACAAACGCTGTGGTCCAGAAGGGAACATCAGTAAGTCGGTTCACCGCTTGCAAGTGGGGGCACTTACATATAAATGAAGAAAAAACAAGTTCTTAAAAAGCAGCCGACCCTGGGTTCGGTGGGAAGTTGACCTGAAGCCGGGGAAGAGGGCTCAGGGGACCGGACGCGGTGCCCCGCACCACGCTAGGCCTGACAACCTGAAGAGAGGGGCCAGGAGGGGCTCCTCCAGAGCGGCTTCGGCTCCAGTAGGGAAACCGCCGAGGCTCCCCCAGCTCCAGGGAGCGCCGGGGACGCAGGCGAGAAGCCTCCATCGGGCAGCCGGCCTGGACCCACGGCGCGGGGTGGGGCCGGCGCCCGCCCCGCCCCTCTCCTCGGGGATGCCGGGATGTTTACACTCCTGACAGCGGCGGCAGCAGGAGGAGGATCGGGAGTCGCGGGAGGATGGGCCGCCGCTAGGCTCGCACTCCGGACGCACCTCGCAGTGCGCAGGGTGGGTGCTCCGCGCCTGCAGCGTCCGCCGGGGCGGCGCGGCGGGAGGTGGCCGACAGGCTCCGGGCCTCGCAGCCTCAGCCCCCGGCCCAGCGCGCTTTCCGACGGCGGCGCCGCGCCGAGCCACCCGCCCGCCCAAGGTCTCTCGCGGGCGGGAGAACGGAAAACTCCCAACTTCCTGGTGAGTCGCTGCCCAGGGTTCAGGCGCCCGGACCGGGCAGCTCCTGCCGGGAGGGGCCGCCTGCGGGAGTCGGGCCGGGAGAGGGAGGTCGGGACCGCGCGGGGCGGCCTCCGGGATACCCTCACTCCGGGTAGGTGGGGCGGGGCGCGCTGCGCTCAAGGCGGATGGGGGTTTCGGTCTTGTTCGTTGGCAGCGGTGGGAGGGGGCGGCAGGAAACTTCATACCTGGCCCCGGCTCTAGAGGCCCGAGGCCGCCAAGGGCGCCGCGGTAACTAAGAAACTCCGCGGCCACGGCGGCGGCGGCGGCAACAGGTCTTTGGTTTCAGAACCCGAGGAACTTAAGCGAAGTCCCGCCTCCCGGCGGATGTTCATTGGCGACATCGGTTATTTATCTCTCGCGGATTGGTGAAGTCCGTCTGTCAGGATTCGGCAGCAGCCCGACTTAGGAAAGTGAAGTGCGCTGGGAGAGAGTGGGTGGTGGGAGCCGGCAGACAGGGGAGAATCCGAAGTGGCTTCAGAAGTACAGGGAGCGTGAGAGGTCTGTTGGAGAATGAACTTGGGAGAGACTCGGGATTACAAAATGTCGGAGAGAGGGATTGCGAGGCAATAGCGAACATTGCTGATGATGGTGGCAATGGAAAAGAAATTGAAAACTGAGGCCAAAGTCAGAGAAGGGTAGTCAAAGGAAAACAGAGAAAAGTGACAAGACCGTATGACCGCAGAACAGTGTAAGGAAGCGAGCACAACCTAGAGGATGCTGCCTTGAGAGCTAAAGAACTTCTGTTGCCTCTGTTACACTGTAGGCCTTCACTCCTAAAACCGCAGCATCCTCTATTTAGTCTTGCACTGGGAGCGTACTGGGGTGGCGGAGAGATGATGTATCGTGTTCTCGCCTAGCTGTAGTCCTCACTGGGGAGAAATGCTAAAAAATATACTTAGTTTGCAGTAAGATACATGTTACTGTCCTTGCGCAATTCTGGTGACTGAACTGAAAATCAGAAATACACAGAAATAAAATGATTATTCTCCTTTGAGGTTACTGAGCTCAAGGATGCAATTGAAAACACCACATTTCCACACTTTGTAGAGCCTAATGTACCCATCATAATGGGAACCACTGTTTCTAGTTCCTCCTCCAAGGAATTTACAGTTTCAAGGGTATGCACACTCCCTCCAGGCGACAGCAGTATGTCTTGTCAGGTTGCATTAGAGAATTAAAGTACAGAGTATGTGTATTATAAATATGTTCTGTTCAGGACCTTGAGCTGCTGGTGCTGTGGTCGAAGAATGGCATAGTCCTTGCACTCAAAAGCTACAGTATGTTTGGGACAACCGGTCAAACCCTGAAAACGGTGAACAGTAAAACAGGAGATACAGTTAACCCTCTAATGCTTTGTGGCAACTCTTGTTGAATGGCCGCTGAATATTCTTGGTTTGTAACACTTGGTGGTGGCCAAGTGCTCTTGAAACAGTTAACTTAAAATCTTAGCAGTTATTTTATTTCCAGAGGAAGGAATCCTCTCTCCCTCGGCGAGATCCAGTCCACAGCTTGCTTCACTCCTAAAACGGCGGCATCCTCTATTTGGTCTTGCACGGGGAACTTGCTGGGGTAGGGGAGAGGTGTTAGAGCTTTGAAAAAGCTTTGCCTCTCAGAGGAGTCAAAGGGGCAGTAACTGTATGGGGTGAGAGGAAGGCCTGCGAAATAAAAAGGCAAAGGAACCGTTTGAGGAGGCTAGTTGCCTTCTCGGGGCCGGTGTGTGTGCGGGGGTAGTGTTAAGGGGGAGGAAGGAGCCCGGGAGCCCGGGGAACCCTCCCGGAGGTGCGGGCCCGAGATTCCGCTGGGTGCCGGGAGGCTCCGCCCTCCGGAGTACTGACGGCCTTCGCAGCCAATGCGCAGCCAGGACCTCGCGTTCGGGAGGGCGTGTACTTCCTACTCCAGCCCTGGGCTCGGAGAAGGCCGCGTTAATTCTTTCTCCAGGGATGTCTGCGGGAGGGGCGCCAGGCTGAGGGCCAGCCTGGAGAAAGGAAGAAAGGAAGGAAGGAAGGAAGGAAGGAGGAGGGGGGCTTCAGTTTTCCCTGAGCCATCCTAGGTGTCCCGTTTCGTGATTCAGCTGCACCTAGAACTACTACTGAAAGTTTATAGTAGATAAGAAGCGAAGTTGGTCAGCAGACTAAATATAGTCCATGTGACTGAGGCGGGTTTTACTCTGAAATTACCTGAAAATGAAAACCACTAAATGTCAGAATCTAAATCGTTAGGCGTTTTCACAACTTCTTGGGAATCTTTCCATGGTTAAAAAATCTTACCAATTTAGCAAGACTAACTTTATTTCTAAGCGTACAGACTCATTTTATAGTCTGAACTAGTATTTAGGTTTATTTATTTAGATAATACATGTAGCACCCACCATTCCTTTCCCCCTTTCATATTTTCCTGTCTGGACAATTTCGAGTTCGTTTCCATCCCAGTAAAACAGCACTTACCCAAAGAATGAGAAAAGCACGTATGATATGATGGCAGTGTACTAGTAGAGGAGGGGAGATTTGATGCCTCTATAGCTAACATACCTGATTAATAAATTTTAAAAAAAATTGCGTAGTAATGACCAGAAGTCCAGTGCAGTTACAGTTTGTGTAAATAAGTACTTAATCTCATAAGGACCCCATCCCCCAAATCTTTCCTGGTGCTTGCAGTTGATAGTTTTGGGCTCTGACTTATTGTAAACATTTAAGTATTCTTTTTTTTTCCCCTCGATTATTGCGCATTTACTGAAATATAGACTTCTTTTTTTCACTTAAATATGTGGTCTGAGATATCATTAGAGACTTTTACAGTGTTTCCAGAATTAAACACTATTTTGCTAGGAACTAGCTGATGTTTTAGGAATGTACCTCTGTAGTATTACAAATGTCGCCACCATTCAGGGTACCTGAGAACTGGGCCTGAGAGCAGGGCCCAGTTAAGTGTTAGTGATTACACACTTCTGGGGAAAAAAAAAGTAGGTAATTCCAAAATTTCTTTCAGGTTTTGTTTCCCTTGATTTTTTTTTTTTTTAAATAGGCTTTGGTATTTTAAAAATGAACAGTGTAGTATTTAAAAAATATACAGTGTAGCTGCAGCTGCAGCTGCACAAAACAGCACTCTGTCCTCATTCGCGGTTTCATTCACATTTAAGTGTTTACCCCTTCGAATTTTTGTTGGAAAACTACGAGGGTACGTATTTCAGTGCATCGTCTATAAAACGTATTAAACTTAATGTACGACTTAAGGGTGTCTTGGAAATGCCATGTGTGATTACTGTTTGAATTGTTTTATCAGCACTTCATCAGGATTTATGTAAATATATAGCAAGATGTTTTAAGACGCATTTCTTTGGAGACTTTTTCAATTTAATTCTCCCCCCTCCACCCATTTTTATAG
This sequence comes from Gorilla gorilla gorilla, assembly GCF_029281585.2. NCBI lineage: Eukaryota > Metazoa > Chordata > Mammalia > Primates > Hominidae > Gorilla > Gorilla gorilla. Next base: position 58,606,540 of record NC_073224.2, on the reverse strand, counting down.
GGAATATGGATGAATAACATTTGGTTACGTAAGTGTAATCAAATATATGCATTTGTAGAATATAATGGCAGTTCAGAATTTTTAAATTGATACAATTCAATCTCAGAGTTATAAAACTTCTAAACTGCTGAATTCTCCTTTGGTAATTAATAGTTTGATTATTCCTAGGTGTTGTGTATTTTCACAAAATTTTTTTTATTCTGAAGAAAACACTTACAGAGTATATTTCATGCTTTTCAGTGGGCAGTGGGAATGAGAAGGACAGATGATCATGAAGCATTCCTTAATATTTTTGAGCAGGATAACTTCTTTTTTAACCTTTGTCAAAATAACTGCCCTGCCATACTATTTAGGTAATGAGGTTATACAATGAGTGGTTTTGTTGTAATAGTTATCAAAGTGTTAAGCAGAACAATATATAAATGAATAAAACTGATTTTAGTGGTCTATAAAAATTGAGAAATACGTGTTTTCTGTTACATAATGGAAATAGGCCTTTTTGTAAATCTTGTTAGTAGTCTTCTGTTGGTAGTGGGTAAGGGCTACTTTTTCAATCCAGTCTGCTTTTTTATAGAATAGTGATTCACAATTTTTTTCTCTGAAGGATCACATAGTAAATATTTCTGGCTTTGTGAGCCCTGTGATTGCATCTGCTGCCATTGTAGCCAAATACAGTATCTGACCAAGTGGGCATAGGTGTGTTCAAATAAAGCTTTATTTATACAAATAGGTTGGTAGCTTTCCCCCACTCTAGAAAATAATACCAGAGGTCTAAATGTGGTGCTATGCCATTGATGTTTGGGTTGATTCGGAATTTTCCACAACAGCGTTTTATAATAATTTTTGTCCTTAGACTCTTGTGACAATTTGTTGATCTTCCACAGTTCCCTCAGAATAATACCCAGCTGTCCATTCCCAAATTTTGTGTTTCATTTCAGAGTTTGTCAGCATAAGAACCTCTTTTAGGTTTATCCATGTTTTCAGGTTTCTTCACCATTCTTTGCTTCTGGAGGATCCCACTCCTATCCTGTGACATTGAATGAATGCCTGTCTGTGGCTCCCTGCTTCTGACTAAAGCGACATAGAATCTAATGTCAGTCATTTGTCTTTACTAAATGAAAACTACTAGACAAAGAAACATACCAAAACTTACTCATATGTTTCTTTGTCTAGTAGTTTTTATTTTAAGCCTACTGGTATGACTACCTTTGTCTACTTTAGAGGGAATTTTTGACATAAGCAAGGGGTTGGGCAAATTTTTTTCTTTTTAGGAAACATTAACTTAGTCTTTCAAAAAAGACTCCCCCCCGTCCCAGTAAAAAATATTGGAAAGAGCCTGTGCTTTAGCAGAGGGCCTATGGTCAAGGTATGTTTGGCCTGGGGTAGAGGTACTTCTGACCTTTGCTCTGAAAAGAATTAGCTGTAGACTTACCTGGGTGTAGCTACTGAGCAGCATAGAGCAGAATGGAAAATGCAGCAGCTTTGTGAAAAAATTACACAGTACACTTTCTCAGCTCTAGCCAGGAGTGGGTTTTGTGTGTGCTGGACTTTTGACCCCTTAGCCCTCGGGGAAGCCCAGGTAGGACCTGGGACAATCAGAATTCCTGGCTAGTTGCCACCAGCTACAAGCAGTCTCTTCTCTTTATCTGACCCTGCTGCACATATATTATCATTATCTGTGTTTACCATGATGTGGAAAAGACTAGGCAGAAAACTCCAGGGTTGTCATTGCCTACTTTATGACCTTGGTTGAGTTGCTCATTTTATTCAGACTGTAGTTGTCCCAACTCAGAAAGTTGCCTTGAGGAGTAAATGAAAATATCTTTGTAAATGTATGGTAACAGGCCCAGTGTTAGTTTCATTTCACTTACTTCTCTATTCTTAGGACCTTCACGGGTGGGAAACACATCTCCTGTTGTCAGTTTGTTCTGATGACAGGCCCTGTCACCCACTCTGCCTTGGCCCAGTTTTGTCTTAATGGGCTGCTTCCCACTTCTGCCATTTCCACTTCCTCTGCTAGAATTCTCCTTTTCCTTTGCCCTGTGATTTCCATATTCAAAATTTAATGGTTCCTACATTTGAGTTAGTTTTTATGACTTTCTTTGGAGGGTGGGGAGAGCCAGCAAGCCATAGTTTCTCAGGCAGAAAAAGGCACAGGAGGCTTGGGGGGTTATATTATGGACTACAAATAATGTGAGTTGCAAAAAGATCTTTAAATACAGATTCAAAAAAATGGCAAAATTAAAAATGTTCTTCCTAGCATGCTTAAAATTGTTTTTTTAAATTGTTGAAATATTTCCCCTATATCCTTATATTTACCTAGGTGAATTACTGTACATTTTATTATGGTTATAATCATGACAAAGACATATGTCCTTATATTATGGTTGGAAAAGTTGAATAGATGTGTTTATGAAAAATTGTTATACTTCTAAAATGTAATGAATTCCTAATCTTGTACTGCCTTTATATCTAACTGCTGGACCATATAGTAAAGTGATATGATACGGGCACAGTGGCTCATACTTGTAGTCTCAGCACTTTGGGAGGCCAAGGTGGGAAGATTGCTTGAGACCTGGAGTTCAAGACCAGCCTGATCAATATAGTGAGACTCTGTCACTACAAAAAATTAAAAAAAAATTAGTTGGGCTTGGTGGCACGCACCTGTAATCCCAGCTACTTGGGAGGCTAAGGCAGGAGGATTGCTTGGGCCTGGAGGATGGCTTGAGCCTAGGATTTTGAGGCTGCAGTGAGCTGTGATGATGCCACCGCACTCCCGCCTGGTGACAGAGTGAGACCTTGTCTCTAAAAAAAATTAAAAAAAAATTTTAAAAAAAGACACCTAGAATAGGTCATTTGTTTTATGCAAATAGTATATCTTTATTCCAAACAGTTTATTTCTAGGTGTGGTTTGTTAGTCAATAAATACATGTAAATTGAAAGGTCTTATATAAGAAGATTTTTCCGGGGCGAGGATTAGTTTATGGAACGAATTATTTCTTATTTTTCATGGCAACCTACAAATTGACTTCCTTTGTTCTCATCACCGTCTTTGTTGTTAGAATATGTTTAGAGTAGTCTGGTGGTAGGTGTGGTATTCAGTGAAAACTGCCATTTTTTTCCATTTTCAAAATGCATTTAAAATAAAGTTTTAATAAGGTATTTACTGTTAAGAAATATTTTTTATTGTTGAATGACATGTTCTTTTCACCTTCACTTTTATGGCTTTGAGTATTTACAATATCAGCTGTTGGCTGGGCACTGTGGCTCACACCTGTAATCCCAGCGCTTTGGAGGCCGAGGCTGAGCAGACTGCTTGAGCCCAGGAGTTTGAGACCAGCCTTGGAAACATGACAAAACCCCATCTTTACTAAAAATGCAACAACAACAACAACAAAAAATCAGCTGTCAATAAAGATCGTCTTTAGTTACATAGTTCTCCCATTTACTCCTCTAATCACTTTTTTTAAGTGGAAAGGAATTTGTTACTGAACATTTAATAGTATTTAATGGTTGTGAGGGAGTTTGAGCTTCCAGCAGAATGTCCCAGTACCAGGCCCCCAAGGGAGTTTCTGCCTCTTCTGTGATCAGAAGTCCACCGGTCTAGGGCCATACAGCCACTGCTCTGGTCAAGACACAGTTACAGTAAGAAAAATCCTGCTATTTGGGAGACCCTAGAACCATACCCTGCCTATTGTGGTCCAGGAAATGATGCTGTGGGCCCTAGCTCTATACAGGCATTATTCAGAGATATTGCAGGTTCTAGTCTAGACCACTGCAATAAAGTGAATCTTGCAATAAAGAGAGTCAGATGAATCTTTTGGTTTCCAAGTGCATATGGGAGTTAGAGTTACACTATACTGTAGTCTATACAGTGTGCAATAGCATTATGTCTAAAAAATATACATAATTAAAAAATATTTTATTGCCAAAAAATGCTAACGATCATCTGAACCTTCAGCAGTTCATAATATTTTTGCTGGTGGAGGGTCTTACCTCAATGTTGATGGCTGCTAAATGATTAGGGTGATGGTCACTGAAGGCTGGTGGCTGTGGCATTTTCTTAAAAGTAGACAACCATAAAGCTTGCCACATCAATTGACTCTTTCTTTCATGAAAGATTTGTCTGTAGCATATGATGCTGTTTGGTAGCATTTTACCCAAAGTAGAAAATCTTGTACAATTGGAGTCAATCCTCTCAAACCCTGCTGCTGCTTAAAAGTTTATGGAATATTCTAAATCCTGTGTTGTCATTTTAGCCATGTTCACAGTATTTTCATCAGGAGTAGATTCCATCTTAAGACAGCATTTTCTTTGCTCATTTATAAAAAGCAACTCCTCATCCATTAAAGTTTTATCATGGGATTGTAGCAATTCAGTTACATCTTCAGGCTCACTTTTAATTCTAGTTCTCTTGCTGTTGCTACCACATTTGTAGTGACTTCCTTCACTGAAATCTTGACTCCCTCAAAGTCGTCCATGAGGGTTGGAATCAACTTCTTCCAAACTCCTATTGACATTGATATTTTGGCTTCCTCCCATGAATGACAATCGTTTTTAATGGCATCTAGAATGGTGAATCCTTTTCAGAAGGTTTTCAGTTTACTTTACCCAGATCTGTCAGAGTGATCACTGTTTATGACAGCTATAGATTTAAGAAATGTATTTCGTATTCTTAGATAAGAAGACTTGAAAGTGGATTATTCCTTGATCCATGGGCTGTAGAATGGATGTTGTGTCAGTAGGCATGAAAACAACATTAATCATCTTGTATATTTCCATCAGAGCTGTTGGTGACTAGGTACATTGTCAATTAGTAGTCATATTTTGAAAGAAATCTTTTTCTGAGCAGTCGGTCTCAACAGTGGGCTTAAAATCCTCAAAAAACCATGCTGTAAACTGATGTGCTGTTGCCTAGGTTTTGTTTTTTCCACTTATAGCACTCAGGCAGAGTAGATTTAGCATACTTCTTAAGGGCCCTAGGATTTTCAGGGGATGGTAAATGAGCATTGGGTTCACCAGCTGCGTCAGCCCTTAACCAGAGTCTGTTCTTGAAGGTTTGAAGCCAGGCATTGACCTCTCTCTAGCTATAAAAGTCCTAGATGGCATCTTTTTCAAATAGAAGGCTGTTTTATCCATATTGGAAATCTGTTGTTTAGTGTAGCCACCTTTATCAATGATCTTAGCTAGATCTTCTGGATAACTTGCTGTAGCCTCTACTTCAGCAATTGCTGCTTCAACTTGCATTTTTATATGATAGAGATGGCATATTTCCTTGGACTTCATGGACCAACCTCTGTTAACTCCATTTTTTTTTCTGCAGCTTCCTCACCACTCTCAGCCTTCACAGAGCTGAAGGGAGTTAGTGCCTCGCCCTGGATTAGACTTTGATTTAAGGAAATGTGACTGGTTTGATCTTCTATCCAGACCACTAAAACTTTCTCTGTCTCAGCCGTAAGGCTGTTTCACTTTCTTATCATTGGTGTGTTCACTGAGTATCACTTTTTTCTTTTGTCTTTTTATACAGATGTTTTACTCAATTATAGAAAATTTTAAACACATTCAAAATAAACAAAATAGTGTAATAGACCAGCTCTGAGCTTCAACAACCACTGATAATGTACCATTTTGGACTAGCACTTTTAATTTCCTTCAAGAACTTCTCTTTTGCATTCACAACTTGGCTGTTTGGCTCCAGAGGCCTAGCTTCTGAGCTACTAGCTTCTGACCTGTCTTGACCTTTGACATGCCTTTCTCACTAAGCTTAATCATTTCCAGCTTTTGATTTAAAGTGAGAGATGGGTGACTCTTTCTTTCACTTGAACACTTGAAGGGCATTGTAGGGTTATTAATTGGCTTAATTTTCATTATTGTTGTGTCTCAGGGAATAGTGAGGCCCAAGGAGAGGGAGAGAGATGGGAACGGCTGGTGCATTGAAGCAGTCAGAACATACACACACCATGTATCATTAAGTTTACCGTTTTATTTGGACATGATTCATGGTGCCCCAAAAGAAATACAGTAACATCAAAGATTGCTGATCACAGACCACCATAAAAGATATAATAATAGTGACATAGTTTGAATTATTTCAAGAATATCCAGTATGTGGCACAGAGATGAAGTGAGCACATGCTATTGGAAAAATGACACTAACAGACTAACTTCACATAGGGTTGCCACAAACCTTCAGTTTATAAAAAACACAATGTGTGAAGCACAATAAAATGAGATATGCCTTCATTAGTTTCCTGTAACTGCTGTATCAAATTATTACAAACTGGATGGTATAAAACAACAAATTTATTCTGTCACCATTCTGCAGGCCAGAAGTCAGAAGTCAGGGTGTTGACAGTGCCGTGTTCTCTCTGAAGGCTTGAGGGAGAATGTGGCTCATGCCTTTCTCTTAGCTTCTGGTATTGGCAGCAATCCTTGTCTTTCCTTGGCTTGTGGACATATCACTCCATTCTCTGCCTCTGACATGCAGGTTCTTCCTATGTGTTTTCGCTTGTGTCTCTTCTCATAAGGACATCCTCATGACCTCACCTCTGCTGCCTATCACTCTTACACTTAAAATTCAACAAGCAAAATCTATGCTTTTCTATTCAGATTCTTTACTTAGAAAAGATTTTCAAATTTCTGATGTTTTTGGTCTTAACAGCAGATTTTAAGATTGTGCGGAGGTTGTGTCTGAAAGATAAAGGCACCCAAGGCATCTTATATGATATGCACTCATTAACATGATGATGATAATAACAGGAGAGAAAATGCCACTTCAAGCAAGGTGAAAGAAAATAGTACATCTAAGTGTTAGTTTTAGTTCCTTCTCAACCAAACGGTCCCTTGTTACTGGACTGCTTAGGCTGTGTACTGTTCTCACCATTTTTGGCATTTTTACAAAATTTCTCTCAACTGGGTGTGAAAGCTTACCACTTCCCTTGCTCCTGAGGTGTTTTTTTGCACAGGGGCAAAAGCTCTTTGCCTTGCCACTTAGAGTTTTTGCCTCTAGTTACCATTACCTACCTGTAGTTCTCTATCTTGTTTCACAGTTCGACTGCACCAGACTTTCCTGTCTTGCATGTCTGGCCATGCTGGAAAGTGTTCAAGAACATTATGATGAGTAACCTGTTCCTTTTTCCATGACTGTCTTATTTCCATCTGGGACTTTGATAACAAGTGACAGGCACTTGAGTCCCATCTAACTTCCCTCCTTGTCAGTAGATACAAGCCTTTGCATTCAAGTGATGCTCTTTATTCAAAAGCCTGTTTGGCAATTTTAAAACTGTTTTCTATCAGCGATTTGTTTTCACCTTTTAAAAAAATTTGGAGTTTATAAACAGCACAAGCCCTTGTTGTTTATGACCATTTCCCCTTCTCTTTATTTATTATAAGAAGATGCATCTTGACATAGAAAGTTTTCAAATCGTGGGTCAAGTCCAGGTGTATTTTTTTATTTTTCAAATGCCAAACATAGGTTCTGACACTTAGTGTGAGCTAAATGTAATATATATGGAACTCAGTTTAAGAGTTGAGTGCCTGGCCTAGGGGAGAGTGATTGTGTGGTTAATGATTCAGATAATATAAGAAGCATGGGCTGTAATGAAGTACTAACGGTATCTGGTTAGAAAATGTTGAGACTTTTGTCTCTTAGTGTGTGGTCCCTGGCAGGGCAGTACTACCATTCCTAGGCCTTTTTTGTTTGTGTTGTGGGTTGTCATCCCCAGAATGTCAGCATTTCCACATTTTCCAACTTGTGAACTTTGTGGGGTATTTGCATATGCATTTTGAGAATGTTTGAAAGATGATCCTGTTGACTGCACAGACTTGGTGTAAAGTCAGTTTCAAATTGAGGTGAGCCTTCTCTGAACTTGGGAGGCATACTTGCCTGAAATTTGAGGATAGACCATGTGATCTTTGGAGCCTTCTGGCAGCTGTAAAATGAGTGACTCTGTGATTACATTCCCTTTATAGTTCATCTTTTTGTTTCTTTTTTTTCTTCCCATTTTCCAACTTGGTCTTATCAATCCACAGACCAATGAAAGAGAAATTTGGGAGTTGTTGGTAGGTAGCTGAAAGTGAATGAAATGATTACAATTAAAAAAGGGACCATAGCAGGAGTGAGAGAGAAAAACCTAGATGGCAGTGGCAATTTTAAGAGAGATGTAATGGCTGGAATAAAGTAGGAGGAAGAAAAGAAACCTTTAAAAACAAAGGAGAGGAGTATGCAGAACATATGGGAAAGGAATATGGGGAAGCAGCTTTCTGTAATGTTTACTCATTTGAAAAGATTATTCTGAGATTTCTCTGTATTATAAAATTAGTATATAGGTTGCATAGTTGAGTCATGTGCATAATTTATAGTTTAAAAGTAAAGTGGTCAGTACATATGGCTTAGCTCTATGTGTTAGTTTTTTAAAAAATCTACATTGTTTTGAGTGTTTGGTTATTAATAGTTTATGGCTATAACTGCTGCTCAGTAGTAACTCCTTCATCTACTGGAAGGAAGGTCAATTTTTCAGTCATTAGAAATAGGTAGCTAAATGAGATGCTTCTTATTTTTGCTTGGAGGTGCCAGGTTTATTTGCCAACTTTCCACAGTTAGAAAGCACTTTGGATCACCACTGTCAGATATTTAGATTTCTTTTTGAGTCTGGAGGATTGTATTTCTTATCAAAACAAATATCCAAGTTTATGCTTTAAAAATATTTAAGTTTTTATTAATTGCAGAATATGAGAATAAAGGAACGACCAAATGCTGTACCATATTGCCTGACTCACTCTGCCACTAAATGGAGCCCCACTTGATCCTCACCTGGCTTTCTAGATTATTTAGTTCCTGTATATTCCCCTACATTTTAGTCATATCTAACAACTTACTGGGTTTTTTTTTTTTTTTGGAAAATTTTGTACCCTTTCTGGCTTCTCCACTCTATGCTTTTCTCACCGCTTTAAATGTCCATTTTCCATATGTCACTGTTCAATCTCAGTGCATTAAAATAATCTTTATCCTTTAAGGCCCTGCTCAAGTACTATACAAAAAAATACAAATAAACCTCTTTCTTCTGCTTCTTTAAGCCGTTAGTACTTATTGAGTCTTGTCGTGGTTATCTTAGCTTCCTCTCTGGAGCATAAGCTTCTGGAAGGTGTGAATCATGTCCTGTACAGATCTGTGTTTTCTGTAGGGCCTAGGACCATTCTTGTCAGAACTTGCCATTTAAAGAATGGCAGATGACTGCTTCCCAGAGACTACACTTGACAGGAGGTCTAGGCAGGTCCTAGCAGTAAGGGAATGTCCAGAACAATTGAGCTGTTGGTTTCAGGAAAGGTCTAGGATGAATGCCAGGCACATGTCTCTGCAAGGCCCACAGAACATGGTATGAAGGAGGTCTTATTGTTTGAAATAGGTAAAGGTCTAATCTGTGAATGGTCACTGTCAGGATATTCAGGGATCTAGTCTGAGATGCTTGGTTTTGTATCTGAATTCTGAATTCCAAGGTCTGAAAGATCTCAGAGTGGGGTGAGATAGGAATCAGGACTAGGAAAAATGAGTGTGTCAGACATGAACTTGGTGTGAGTGGGGAGGAGTGTGTGGAGACCAGACAGAGACTAGTTTGGCAATTAAGTCTAAGTTAGAGGCTCGAGCAACAGGGAATAAAGTGAGAGATAAGTCCTGGAGTTAAGATATGATATTAAAACATGACAAGCAGTTAGATTAAATTGACTTGAAGCTGATTTACTAAGCTGTTGACTGAGTATACTTAAATTTCCTTTCCTTAGAGCCCAGTTCATTCCTAGTTCTAGGTAAGTGGTTTGGCTTTCTGTAAAGGGGTAGGAACCTTTTTATTCCTTAAAGGTATGACTATCTATTTGCCAATTAATTCCGTGTTCCAAGGATCCCCTCATGGAGAAAATGTTGCACTGAGTTAAATAAGGAAATAACTAGACGAATACTTGAGATTATTCCCTTCATAAAAATAATTACTAATTGTGAATTGATGGTTTGAATACCATGCTAAAATGATTGAACCTCTTTTCTCTTGTGAAGTGATTGTGAAGTTACTTGTACCTTTATGTTTTTAAAATTTGATGGTAATAGCAATAAAAGCTTTAGTGCTTTTATGATCTCTTTATTTGGTTGGTAGTTATGGCACATCAGAAACTCGCATCAAAATAGAATCAAGATTATTGTAAAAGGGACCTCAAACGTAGATTTCTTAAAAAAAAAATGTTTTTTATTTTCAAGATGGAATCTTGCTGTGTTGCTCAGGCTGGTCTCAAACTCTTGGCCTCAAGCTGTCCTCCTCACCTTAGCCTCCTGAAGAGTTGAGATTACAGGCATGAGCCACTGCACCTGGCCAAAACATGTATTAAGAAAAGTTTGGTTTATGAGATATATGAAGGAATTAAGTTCAGACTTGAAAATTCATACTTCAGTGAGACTACAGTGTACTTAAAAATTACCAGGAAAAGGGCTTATGTCTTTTTTTAAATAAATAGAACCCTCTGTAATGTCTTCTTTCTTTTTTTCCCTTCAAATTTAAAATTGAGTTGAATTTATTTATGCTTTTTAATTTTTTTAAAGAAATGCTTCTCTAGCCAGTTCTAACTAGGTTTTTTCCTTGCTTAAAGTCCTTCAGTTACTGCCTTCAGAATAATTTCTAACCACTTAGTCTCTTAAAAATACTTTATGGGCCGGGTGTAGTGGCTCATGCCTGTAATCCCAGCACTTTGGGAGGCTGAGGTGGGTGGATCACGAGGTCAGGAGTTCGAGACCAGCCTGACCAACATAGTGAAACCCCATCTCTACTAAAAATACAAAAATTAGCTGGGCATGGTGGCGCACTCCTGTAATCCCAGCTACTCAAGAGGCTGAGGCAGGAGAATCGCTGGAACCCAGGAAGTGGAGGTTACAGTGAGCTGAGATTGTGCAACTGCACTCCAGCCTGGGCGACAGAGCGAGACTCCGTCTGAAAAAAAAAAAAAATCAAAAACCTTTATGATTTTGGCCTTGGCATTTTCCTCTGCTGCATCCCATGTTCTTGTCTTAGGGCATTGGTTGTAGTTCCCTAGTTATTCCATGATTGAGTCTGGAATGTCCCGCCTCTTCTCCTTTGCCTGGTTAACTCCCACATGCCATAAGACTCACCTTGAGTGTCTTCTCTACAAGGCCTGCCTGACCCTGACAGCTTGCTTGGATAACCCTGACATCCTTCCTGTGAACTCATGTAGTAGCAGTACCCAGTGATGGTGTCTGTCATCATACTTGCTTCCTTATATTGTAAAAGTCTGTTTCTGTATGTCTCCTCTGGGAATAACTTAAGCTATCGGAATTGCCTTAGTTCTTTTTGTATTCCCAGCAGCTCTGTGGTAGACATATCAGTAATGCTGAAAAAAAAAAACAAAAAAAAAACAAAAACGAGTTAATGAATGAGCTGGAGAAGATAAAAAGACAGGAGTCTAGGTTAGCCCACAGTGTTTTGGCTGGGGTGTGGATTGGTGCTCTGAATAGACCATAGCAGCACTCTTTTCTCCCTCCCCTTCTCTCTGAACTTTGAGTAGCTGTGACTTTTTATTAAAATGAAATGAAATAAAGAAACTAGAAACTTAACTTTCTTGCAGACTCTTTGGACACTTAATTTATGTCTAGGTGTTTCCTGCCTTTTTGAGGACAAGGATGTCTTTTCACCAAAGATAAAGAGCTCTGCTCTCTTCTTCCGTTGGAATATTTTCTAATTCTTTTTCAGTTTTGACTCTGTAGTTTTTCATAAGCAGTAGGAGCATGATCATGAGACTTAGGAGGAGCAAACTTTGTCCCAATATAGTTTAAGAAATCTCATATCTTTATACAAAATATGTTTGCAGCTGAACTTTACATATCATCTTGGTGCTGAGACAGTCAGATAGGTTCTCCCGTGTGTATAGTGCCTACAAATCCCAGGAATATGAAAATTGTACAGATTCCTAGTTGCTAGCTAGAGAAGTGAGAGTTGAAATGTTCTAAGATATAAGGAAATGCAGGTTTTGCCTTAGTTATATATAAAGTTGTCATCATAGAGCCTAGTGCTGAAGAGCAAAGGAGAAGAAATATTAACCACATCGGCTTAGAATTTAGAGTCCTGTTTAAGCAAAGAGTTTAGAATAACTCCCTCAATTCTTGATTAAATCTGTATTGATCATAACTAAGTTAATAATAAGTAACAGTTTCTTTGTGTGGTGGTGAGAAGATGCATCTGTGATGCTGAATTTGGAATATCATGGGATATGTAGCTAACACTGTCTAATAGGCAATTGGTTATATATCTCATGCTCAGCAGAGAGGTCTGGGCTGGAGTAGAGCTCTGGTGTCATCAGTAGAGAGACTGATATGTAGCAGCAGAGGAGTCTATCTAAAGAAGGTGTGTTGGGGGGCCTTGTCCATTCTTTCACACTTAAAAGTGCAGTTTTTCGGATGTGGTGGCTCATGTCTATAATTCTACCACTTTGGGAGGCCGAAGTGGGAGGATTGCTTGAGACTGGGAGTTCAAGACCAGCATGAGCAACAGAGGGAGACCCTGTCTCTACAAAGTAAAAAATTAGCTAGGTGTCATGGTATGTGCCTGTAGTCCCAGCTTCTTGGGAGGCTGAGCTGGGAGGATTGCTTGAGCAAAGGAGTTTGAGGTTATAGTGAGCTATGATTGTGCCACTATACTCTGGCCTGGGAGTCAAAGTGAGACTCTGTCTTAAAAAAAAAAAAAAAAAAAAAGACAGCTTTTTTGAAAGGTAAATAAATGCCCAATGAATACTGGAGGAAAGTAAAATTTAACTTGTTATTTGCTGCCTGACTTAAGTATAATATGTGAGGTATTTTTCTTGTCAACATAAAATAATATCATTTCCATTGTTAATAAATCTGTTTTTAAAGCCTCTTAGTATAGACCATCTTTATGACACTTCAGCATTCTTTAGTTGGAATATGGATTTTCACAGATTCAGAAGGTTTCTGAAAACAAAATTTAACTGCTGTCAATTATATAATTTCATTTTGAAAGCCTATAGTCAGTATTAATTAGATTTTCATTTATTTGGTCATATTTTTTATATAAAAAACTTTATAATTAAAGTTTTTTTATAGAACATCGTAGATAGCTTTATCAGCATAACATTATGTTATTCCTACTTTTAATTTTTTTTATTCTTTGGATAGTATTTCCATAAAGTCATAGTTTTACATGTAAGTGTGCCAGAGAAAGTACATTTGTTTCTAGTATATGTTTATGTATGTTAAAAGACATTCACACAGAGTTTGGCATGATTTAATAGCCTGTGCTCAAAAGAGCAAGAGAGAAATTGCAAGATAGTGCAGGTCAGAATTGAAATAATTTGGCAGAGTTTGGTGAGAAAGCTTGCTTAGCAGCTGCCTAGGTTAACTTTGCACCATCCATTCAAAGCATAGTTCAGTTCTGAGATATAAAAATATATAACCAATTAAATTTAGTTTCCCAGAGGTAAATTTTAAAACGTAAAATATAACTTTGATTTACCTTGTAAGTACATTGAAACATCTTGTTATTAAGTACAAGGATAGTTTTATATTTATGAGGCAGTGGCTTTTATATACTTCCTTTTTTCCTTCCTTTCTTAATTTTACGTTTTTGAAATCTTAATTTGCATTGACGTTTATGCTTGGTAAAAAAAAAAAAAATCTCAAAGGTACAAGTATTATGCTTCGTTTCTTGTGTACGTGGGGAGGTGGGTAGGAGGGGGAGGAAGGCAGTGAGTTTTCCAAGAAGTAAAGTAACAGACTAAATTTCTGTTGCTAAACATCGATTGTGTCCTACTAACCTAATTATACATTAAATAGACTCTTGTTATGACTAACTCAGGTCCTAAGAATGCAGTCAGGGCCTAAGTGGGGGTTAGTGAAAAAGTTCATTGCAGAGGACATCAGAAGACCTGAGCTAGAGTCAGTCATTGCTTTACCACTGAGATCAGGGCCTCAGTTTCCTTGTCCAGTTTTTAGCAGCATCAAGAGGAATAATGGATAGGAAAGCATTGTTTTTTTGTTTTTGTTTTTGTTTTTTGTTGTTTTTTTGGGGGGGGGACAGGGTCTTGCTCTGTCACCCAGGCTGGAGCATTGTGGCAGGATCATGGCTCACTGCAGCCTCAACCTCCTGGGCTCAAGTGATCCTCCCACCTTACTGACCAAGTAGCTAGGACCACAGGTGTGAACCACCTTACTGGGCTAATATTTTAATTTTTTATAGAGATGGGGGTCTCATTGTGTTGTTTAGGCTGGTCTCAAACTCTGAGACTCAAGTGAGCCTCCCACCGTGGCTTCCCAAAGTTCTAGGATTACAGGCATGAGGCACCGTACCATGCCTGATAGGAAAGCTTTTAAAACTACTTTATGGTTTATTGTAAACTGTAGTATGTAAAGAAGAGAGGATTTTGAAAGTTCAGGAATAATCAATGCATAGAACAGTGTCTGTAATAGAGTAGGTATGCAAAAAATATTTGTTAAATGAATAAATATGAGCAGTTGATAAGTCTTTCTATAAGGATTAAATTTAAAACCATGTGTTAATTTTGAAAATTCCATTAAATTTTTCTTTTATTTAAATGTGTTTTTCATTTTTTGTGTGTGATTTTTCTGTTATTGAGTACTTCTTACAGACCAAAGGCTTTTAAAAACAAATGACCTTACCATAAATAATTCATACTAATGAAAGTATTTCCAAGTACTAGCCTGTATTCCATAAGGCCTTATCAACTTCGTTATGATAAAATTCATACTATGAATTATTTAGTACAAGGAATTCAGTAGAATGTTTTTTAAATCTGGTTTTGAAGATGGGGCCAAGCTATTTATCTTAGCTCTTTATGTCAGTTTGGTTGTCGTGATTTTTCTAGTATTACAGGTGAATGATTAGCTTAGTGAGCATGTGCTTTTGCCAGACTTTAGTTGTTGCTATGTGACTGACTGAATGACATATAAAAACATAAGGGGAATTTGTAATAGCATTCTGTGTCCACAGTTAACCTAAACAAATACAAAGTCTATCAAACGCTTTTTGGACATACTTTAAAAGGGCCGAATAAGCATCATTTGTCTTTCACATGCTTGTAGGGAAACTTCTGTAAAGATAAGCAGAAGAAATAATACTATCTTGCATTTGTGTGCTGCTTAAAACTCTTGAGAACTGTTCTTCCAGTCATTCTTCTACAGTAGAAAGTGCCCTGATTTGATTTGTTGTTTCAGAGATAATGATGTGAGACCTTGCTCTGTCTTCTCATGCTATGTACTCATTATGAACCTTCCTTTAGAGGGGAGGGAACTGAGACACAGGGCGGATATGTTGTCTTTAATCGAAAGCAGGTGCTCATGTGAATTTAAACTAAGGTTTCCTGATGGTTAGACCTGTAGTCTTTTAATCTCTTGTTTTGTTTTCTAACTGTGTTTAGTTATTCAACAAATATGTACTGGATCTTCATGTGTGCCGAAGGTATAAAAATGAAGAGCAAGCAGATTCAGCCCTTGAGTAGTAGTTGCTAATATATAGGTAATGGGTAGGGCCTAAGGTGGACAGACAACTGATTCATTTAAATACATGAGACAAATGCTTAAAATAGGTATTTTTAAAAAGGCTACCTGAGTACCAAGCAAGGTTGACCAGGCTGACTAGCTGGGTTGAGTATTTCAGTATGATGCCATTGTCTGTGTCAGAGGCACATAGGTATTAAATAACTTGGCATTTGGAGGAAGTATAAGTGGTTCACATTAAGGCCAGAGTATGGTACTTATGTGGGGGAAAGTAGCTGGCAAGTAAGGAGTGAGGTTGAGGAGATTATGTTTTATTCATTAAAGAGTTTTAAGCAGGCTTATGACAGATTTTCATCTTAGATTTATCATATATATATATATATAATGGGTATGTAGAATAAGAATTTCATTACTAACATCAGGAAGAGCAGTTAGTAGGTTTTAATAGTAGCAAGGATCATGAGGGTCTGGGATAAGCAGAGTGATGATGTTTGTGAGGCAGAATTAGTAGGAGTTGAGGACTTATGTAGAGGTAAGGGAGTAAAAGTTTCTGGTATGACCTAGGGACCATAGGGGATGACGGATAACAATGTAGGGGGTGACTGGATGAAAATGCCATTCACTAAGAAAGGAAATACAGAGTAGAAACAGTTTAGAGTGTTCAAGATTTTAGACATGTTAGGTTTAGGATATTAGGCAGAAAGATGAAATAGAATTGGAAATGAGATTCTGGAGCTACAGGTTTATAAATCATCAGTATGTAGGAGGCAGGTTATGTCCAGCTGAAAATATGTGATTATTGATTTAAATAACCAAGGGACTTACCATTAAAGGAAACTTAAACAAGAGAATCAGCAGACTTGTTTATTGATCACAGAGCAAAAGACACATTTTGTGTAGAAACGATAAAAGTAGATAAAATAATTTCCTTATTATGCTCTTTATGTAGTGATTCACATTGCTAGCTTGATTTACTTCAAGCAAGTACTATATTAAGTAGTAGTAGGTAAACACACAGTTCTGAACCAATAATTGATGAAAGTAAATTACTGTTCTTCAGCCAAGAATTGGAAGGGATCGAAGTGTTCTCTTCAGTATCACAAAATGCCAGAAGTAATGGAACAATTACTTCAGAGACCTAACAAAATCAAAGCAGAGGATTGTGGCTAAAAAAGGGCATACGCAGCCAAATTATTGTTCATGTATGATGGCAATAGAATTATTTTTTTTATTTTCAACGTTCAGAGAAAATGTATCACATATGAGCTCTTCAAAAATTATTTGAAAATGTACTATTAAGAGTTTGGGAAAGGGACATGTTTGTACAAAATCATTGAGAAAAAGCATTGAAATAAATGTAGAAGCAGGACTAAATACTTGTTTTGCAAGATGGGAAATAGTACAAAATGTCAGAATAACTTAAAAAGGGTATGGCTATAAAACTTATAATCTGAGAACTGGGAATGAAGTGTTGGGGGAAAGGGAAGAGTGATGGCATGATCAGTTCCTCAGCTAACCTCGGGTTGTGTGCCAGAAGAAGGATTTCAGTTTTACTTTGATAATGAACAAAAGTCTGGTTAAAGGAGGCCTTTAAACAACTTGGAATCACCATTAGTGGAATTAAGATAAGAAAAGACATATCTTTGTTTTCTAAATGGCTAGACAAAATCAAGCAAGCAAACATCGTCCATGTGGCAAGAGATGAAAAAAAATAGCACAGAAACGTAAGAATTAAGAATATAAAAGAAAAGTGTCAACAAAACAATTTATATACAGTATATTAAATTTCCCTTTAAAAGAAGGACTCAGATTAAAGAGAGATCCTCAACTATGTGCTGCTTTCAAAAGATATTCTTAGAACAAATCAACCTAGAAAGCTTAAAAATAAAAAGGTAGCCAAGATTTATAAGGAAAATACATCAGAAAACACAGAGGAGTAGCAATATAAATTTTAAAGTAGAGTTTAATGAAGAAAATCACTAAATAAGAGAAAGAACAACTTTATAAATCGACTCAAGCCCTAATAACTAATAGACTAATGACTATGGAAGAATTAAAGTAATATGAGCTGCCTTCCCACTTAGACTTATAGTCCTGTTTTTAACGTTTTTTACTTTTAAATCGAAATGAATAGGAATCTTTCAGTTCATGCTCTTGAGTTACTATATTAATATCAAAGCCTGCAAAAATTTGGCCCAAAGGATGATATGTTGGTCAAATATTGACCAGACTGTGTTCAACAGATTACCAGACTTTTCCAAGATAATAGAAATTCTGTAGGAGAATTTTGTGGCTAGACAAGTTTGGAAAAATCTGCATCGGGTACTCTTTTGGGGTTTACAGTGCACTTTAGTGTAATTGGATCCCTGAGAAGTCTTATAGCTAAGAAACCAACTTGACTTTATTTTGCCCAGTATTTTACAGATTCATTTGTTCATGAACCCTCTCCCTGCCATTTTTTGTTGTTGTTGTTGTTGTTGTTGTTGTCATGGAATACAGATTAACAACTCCTGGAATTCTAGTGTTTTAAAGAGCAGAGTTTGAAGAGCACTTATGGTTGTAGATACACAAAGCTTCAATAAAATTAAAACTAATGGTACAGTTAAAGAGTCATCAGTCATGACTGATAAAGGTTTATCTGAGCATATAAAGATAATATAATGGAAGAGATCTAGCTATTTGATTCATTATCTCATTTAGTTCAGTAAGAAAATTTGTGAGATAAGCTTAGTAGAACAGAAAAGCATTTGATATCATTTGATTACCCCCCCCTTTTTTTTTTTAAGGAAAAGCCTCTTACAAAATTGAGACTGTCATTTGATATGGGATATGGTCAATATAAAAACATACTGTAATTTCATATGTTTGTCCTTATTTCTTCTCAACTGCTATAATTTAAACTCATTGAGTATAGGAAATATATTAATCTTTACATTTTCTGTTGCCAATTCTAATATAAGGCCTTGCATTTTTAGGCATTCTATATACTATAGTGATTTCTTAAATGAAAACATTATTTGGAAACCTATCCTCATGTAGTTTTCAAGTTACAGTGGATTTTAGGAAATTTCTGTGTTGTGTGTGTAAAACATTTTTTAAAAATGTAGAACATACATGGCTTTTCAAAACTTAGACATTCTTCATTATGGGCCTTTATGTTTGCTTTAATTTTTTATCCAGTAAGCCCTGAATTCTTAAGATGAATTTAAATTTGGTCTAACAGTTAAGTGACAGAGAATTCATACAGATTCTTGAACAGTAAGGTGGTATAATACTCTAAAAAAAGGATTATTTTTGGTGTAGAGCAAGATGCATGAGGATGGCTCCAACAGAATAGAAGTGTTCATGTAGGAAAATCAAGGGACTTTAGGACCTGAGGCTGGGACAGACTCTCCAGGATGTGGTTGGATTTTGGGCTAAACAGTCTTTCTGTGGTCTTGAGGACTGCCTTTATAGTCTGTGAAACCCTATCCTTCAATTGTGGCTTTACAGAGTTTAAGAAAATTTTGTTCATATGCAGATTTCTGCAGTCTTCCTGTTGCCAGGAAGAAGCTACAGTTACACAGGAGTGTGTGTGTGTGTATGTGTGTGTGTGTGTGTATGTGTGCAGACACGTGTGTATAAACACACAAAGTAGACTGAACTTAAACCTGATTTACAGGAGTCAGGAAACCTGAGTTTCTTTGCTTTCTACTTGTGTAATTATGGTTAAGTTGTGTAACCTCTTTCTTTGGAGTTTCTTGTCTGTAATCTGGAAATTATTTCCCACTCACTCCACTGTGATGTTTTGAGAAGATATCTGTGGAAACTTTTTGAAAAGTACAAAATGATAAGTGTAAAATGTCAATAAAGCATATTGATGCTCATTTTGCTAGAAGAGTACATATAAACATAAAATTTAGAAACCTTAAAAATCACGGCCAGAGAGAATCATGATTTCTACACCTCCCTGTTTTTTTTGGTGGGGGGGTGCTTCCAGTTAAAAGTAAGCATTCAGTTTGTACTAATATTTAAAAGCCTTTGCATCATAGAGAAAATTAATCAATAACGAAGTATCATAATTTAGAATCATTATTGTTACTAACATTTTATTCCTTATTCTAAAGTAATTTATTCAGGATGTGTGCTGAGACCTGTTGTTTTAACTGTATAGCTAGATGAAAATATGAGAGAAGAGGTTTGGATGAGGTTTCTTTCCTTTGTAACAGTTTGCTTGAGGAATGGGCAGGCTTTTCCTCACTTGACAGATGGTATAGGAAGGGCATTGAGAAGCTTGCATTTGCTTGGTGGTGATAGAGACAGGGCTAGAATTCATAATTTTTGTTGTTGTTATTTAACACATTTTCCCCCTTTGGGTACAGCATTTTCTTGTTGATAATTTTGACCTTGTACTAATTTTTGATAATTATCATAATCCTTTAGGGAGGTAGTCCAATGATGTGTTGCTTTTGCTTGTGGAAGAATTGCAATGAGAACACACATGGAGTATTTTCAGTAAGAGGACATTTAATTTTTACTTTGAGAAAACAAATTCACAGCCTTATTAAATAGATTATGTTCATATAGTCATTTACTAAAAATAAAAGTGTGAATAAGTAATGGGCTTATAGCTCACACATTTTTTAATGTTGATTTCTAATAGGAAAAACTGTCTATAAAATGCTTTATAAAATGATGCCTTAAATATACATTCATAATATGATTGACTTATTTTCTAGTGTAAGAGAGATATCTATATGGAAAAGGTCAAAATAGGACAAGTTATCAAACCAAGAAGGTCACCCATTTTCTATAGTTTTCCTATTAACTTTAAACACATGATAATCACCATGCTACTTTGATGAGATAACTAATTATAAATTGGACTCTTAGACCATAGCATCATCTTTAAATAGTTCAGAAAAACAACAACAACAAATCCAGCAAACTAAGCATTATCTTAGTTTTTTTTTTAGGTCAACCATATACTTGACATGTAACTCTAAGCAGATAAAAACTTCTTGGTATTTTTGATTTCAAATTAATTGATCATTGACTTCTTTTCAATAGTGCCCTCTTCCATGAAGATTCTTCAGTAAGGGTGTCTTAGGAGTTAATCATGCATTACTAGTGAGGCTCTGCTCTGGGAGGTAACTAATGCATAGCATCCCAAAGTTCCTGTCAGTAAACTCTCAATGTATACAGCATGACTTGATTATTTATTTCACAAGACGTTAGAATTGAGTGAACTTTTGAGATTGGGTATCTATCATGGAATCTAACACCTTCACTTAGTATTTGAAGTAACTAAGACTCAGAGATTGATTACACATTACACAGAAAGTTATTGGTAAAGTGGGTTAAGACTTTTATCCTCTGTATCATATTCCAGTGCTTTCCCCCCATGTTATTTATGTTTGTGAGAATCTCCTCAATAACAATGATAAGATGACTGAAGTAAACAACAACAAAAATATAAACTTCTAAACTTGTAATGTTGTATGACTTTTAGATTTCATGTAGTGCCATTACTGAAGAAATGATTATTTGAAAAATTTCACTGGATGATGGACTAATCTATGAACCCAATTTAAAATGTGTTTTGTTAACATTTGACAGAGTAAAGCAAATAATTTCTTTAAAAATGACATGTGAGGGTAAGTGGTTGAATTGAAGGAGAGACTTCATTAAACTTTGTCAGTTAATGAAATGATTTCATTTGTTAGGATTCTGTTTTTTCTTGTTTTAATAGAAAAAAGTGATATATATATAATTTTAAAATGGCTTTATATACTTGATATGTTCAAATATGGGTAGATATTTTCAGGTTTACCTCTGTTGATGGAAATAGAGAGTGAAATAATAAAAAAGGTAGGCAACAGGTAGAAGTGAATAGCAGGGCATCAGAATAATCAACTTCTCAATAGTTGGCTGTAATGAATATTTTTTACTTCAAGATGGTAAATCCAAGAAGAATTAGAGATGTGGATAATGATGGTCAGCTTTCAATTAGAAAGGTGTTCTTGCACATACATTAATAGTGTTTTCACCATTCTTGATTTGTCTCTTTCATTTAGATCATATATTAAATATTAAGTAGGTCGACCTATTTTGGCTTCTGTGTCTAAATGGACAAGGGTGTTTTAATCTCTTAGGCCTTGAACTGGAGAGAGGGAGAATGGATGTGAATAAAAGTGTGTGTATGTGTGTGCGCATGTGAGAGAGAGAGATAGAGCTTTCCTGTTACAGCCCAAAACCATGATTATGGTTCACGACCTGGGGTTGGTTTTCTGGTTTGTATTCTTGCTGCCAGGCCTATGGCCATTGATTTCTACATGTATTAAAAGTAATTAATCTGGAAAAAAATGCAGGGATTTTGGAATTATTTTTTGGAAACATTACTTCTGTATTCTGGATTTTAGAAACTGTTACTTTCAAACTCTTTGTTCTTTGTTTTATTACTTGCTAACCATCTACTTATAATTTTTACATACTTTAATGGCTCAGTAAAATATAGTACAACTGATTACAGTTATTTGTTGTACTCTGAGAAGGCTTATTATGGGAAAAAAACTGTGTTGGATATAATGGGAGATTCAGAGGAATCTACTGCAGACTTTGCTGTTATGGACTTTATAATCCCGATTGATAGTAGTCATTAACAATATAAGAAAGGCCCTTAGTGCCACAAGAGCATACCATAGTATAGGCCTTCTACAGGAAGGGGATGTCTCCTTTGGTTTGAATGAGACCTCATGGAAGCATAGGGATTTGTGCTTGGCTTTGAGAGGAGGCCATTGTGGTAGGTGAAATTATAATAGGATTTCTGAAACTCAAAAATGGGCCAGTTTGGCAGAAATAAGTGGGGCATGAGGTTCTGATTCATTCTCTTTATAGCTGCCAAAATGGTGGTATTCGTGAAATGAAAAATCAACCCTATAACTCCCATCTGGAAAACCCGTCTTTAGAGGTTACATTGGTAGCCTGAAACTTCAGATTTTTCTTGATTTTTCATGTGGCGATGTCTCTGGAAGATGTTTCGGAATACTACTACTTCACTAGGCCATGAGCTCTTTAATGGAACCATTCTGAGTACCTGCCTGGTTCAAAGAAAGAGTTTAGTAAATTTCCGTTAAATAGATAGGGGCCTGTAATTCCAGGCTAAGGAATTTATTGTAAAGATTGTGAAGAATCATCAGAAATGTTTTTTAAAAAAGAATGATACAGTGAAAGACACAATGAAGGAGGTATTCTAGGATGATTTAATTGCAGCCAATAAGCATGCTGAGCCTCTAAATATTATACTTTGAAATGTTTCTGACTTATAGTAAATAAACATTTTAGTTAATAATGTCCTAAACATGTGTGTTAGTCAGTTGATACAACAAATGTTCAAATTTCTGCTGCTTTTTTTTTGGACTCTAAATTAGCATTTAGAGGCAGCTTTTTACCAATGTTTTTTAAGTTTATCAAGATGAAACAGGGTTAAGCAGGCATTATATTTTCATTCATTCAGCAAATATTTGCGTGCCTGCTATGTGCCTATGGTGTTCTGAGCACTGGAAACACAGTGGTGATAAATATAGCATGTGACTCTAGGAGACATTTTTAATGGTCTAATGTCATTCATAATTCTGAAGTGGTTCAAGAAACAGGTGAAGAAAATGTAAAAACAATTTTTTTTCTTTGCTTTATTCCGTTTTATCCTAACAAATATTGTAAGTGGATATCTTGGAATGTAGGTGCCTACCCTGGGCTTACTTGAACATTATGTATGTTGGTGGTATCTGGTCCATTTAATAGTTGGATGTTTACTTAACAAGAGCTTTCTTTAAAATGATTTTATTATGAGATTTGTACATGCCAGATTTTAGAATTTTTGAAGAATGTTTTGTTATTACTGCTGTATAGTGTGAAAATAGTAATTTTTCACACCATATTAGGTACCCTCGTAGTATGCAAGGATTTGACTTTATTCACTGGGCAATTTTCACAAATGACAAACACATTATAAATAAATGTATGGAATGTTTCACCTATTCAGACACAAGAATCCTTTATAACAATTGGTTTATGACTCAGTGCGATTTTTCTTGAAGGAGTAGATTTACAGTTCTAAATATTATCTCTTCAGTTGATTAGCTTAACTTCCTGTCAATCTGTTTGACAGACAAATTTTACATGGCTATTGTTGGAAAATGTAGAATATATTTTTAATTTTAAATAGTCAAACTGCTTACATATTCATATAACTGTTTCATTTTTCTAGATCAAAGATCTAGGGGATTTATGACTGATGTTTGATTTAATAATTCTTAAATGAAATTGATTTGTGTTTAAGGCATGTTTACCAACATCAAAACACACATGCACACAATGCAACAACCATGGCAACAACAGTAACAGCAAGATTACCCTTACTTCCATTAATGAAATCACAATATATATATTTTTAAGATGGGATCTTGCTGTGTTGCCCAGGCTGGAGTGCAGTGGTGCCATCATGACTCACTGCAGCTTCGAACTCCAGGGCTAAAGTGGTCCTCTTGCTTCGGCCTCCCAAGTAGCTGGGACCAAAGTTGCACACCACTATGCCTGGCTAATTGAAATTTATTTATTTATTTATTTATTTATTTATTTATTTATTTAGTTAGTTAGTTAGTTAGTAGAGACAAGGTCTCGCTATGTTGCCCAGGCTGCTGTTGCACTTCTGGCTTCAAGTCGTTTTCTTCCCTTGGGATCCCCAACAAAATATTTTTGACCAAAATAGAAAGATAGTGGTGATTTTGGGAGTCTTGTGGCAAGACAGTTTTGAAAGGACTAGGAAAATTTACAGTAAAAACAGTGTCTTACTGTTGTTTTTAGTATACAAGCAAGCATCAAATATAGACACTGGACACATTATTATAGATATCTGCTTTTCCTTTCTGAGGCACTTCTTTTACATAGTAGTCCATGCTCTCTATTTTTTTTTTTTTTTTTTTGGTCAGAAGAGAGGCTTTTTGCTTAGTGATTCTGTGTTTGAACTTTGTTCTTCATAAATAGTGTCCATCAGTTGAGATAAGCCAGATTTTCTGGCAGATATTTGCGTTTTTAAAGAAGTGTTTTCAATGATTGGCGTCTTCTTTTGTGTGTTGTCCAAATTTGTGAAATTGCGTAAGAAATATATATATTTTTAACTTTATATTCCTCTAGCAGGGAGCAAGTGAATTATCTCATGTCTAAAAATGCCTCAGTAGAGCTTTATTGGTAGATCTATGAAAGTCTTACTCTGACTTGTAGAACTAGATATCTGAGTTACAGTGTTCTAATATTTTAAAAATTAGAAATTTGTAAGAAACACCTTATTTTGACATATTGAAAGTTGCCAGCCACCTCTGACCATCCATGAAATGTAAGCTTTATAATGAGTGTGAGGACCAAACAGTACCTCCCATCTATAGGTAGTGCTGCCTGGAATGTCCTCTCTGCCCCATTTTCTCTTCTCTCGATTTTATTAAAATTGGGGCAAGGAGTGCTGAGTACCAGGATGGCAAGGAGTACTGAGAACTATGATTTTATTAAAATTGACAGAAGAGGAGATGGGGCAGAGAAGGCATTATTTGTTCAGTTTGATTGGTGATTGGTTGCTGGTTGTCTTCCAGATTAGTTGTCATTTTTATTTCAGTTTCATCAGGCTGTACCAGTAGGCACATTCTGAACTATTAAAAGTGAAAATGAAAATCTATAAATCATCTTTTTTTGCTAAAACTCATACACATAGTCTTGGATCTAGAAGATAATCTTATCTCGAAGGAGCTGTGCTGCAGCCCTTAACTAGCTGGAAGATTTATGTTAGCAGATCACCTTTCTAATGGTCATATTACTTAACTTATGGCAAATATGTTTAGAACAGTAAAATGATCAACAGAAATTATTTTTACTTGTGAAAGGATGTATTTGAAATTATTTCTTTAGCTACTGAAATATTTCTGCTTACTTATTTTCTGTTTAGCAATGAATTCAAGTGATGTTAAGGCATATCGGTTGTATGTGATGTATGGCAAAATATAATATTGAAACCATTAAATATTTAGATTTATTAAACTTCCCTTTACCTTTAGAATTTCCTTTAAAAGTTTCAAAGGCCAGGATATTGTGTAAAGAGCAAAAGAGCAAGTTTTTGTTTTGTTTTGTTTTGTATTGTTATTTGCCAGTTATCATACAGGCTGGCAAGGAATGCTGAGACCTACTTTGCAGTTCTTTGACCTACTGGATTGCCTACATAACTAGCTACAGAAGTAGCTCAAAGATATAGGATGGCTGGTGCATTTGTTGTTTGGCAGGCTTGGTAAGGATGTACAAGGATGTTTGGGCCCCATGACAGACAGTCTTTCCCGACAGTCCATCCTTTGCCCATACACATTCTTGGTTGAACTCAAATTTTCATATGAGTGTACCACCCCATCAGTAATTCAGATTAGATATGCTGTCAGGTGCTGAGGAAAAATTCATCCAGTTTATCTCATACAACACTTGATGAGGACAATTATCAACAGAGTGAGGCCAACCTGCAGTATTCACCTCAACCATGTACCCTAGGATTCTGGACTCAAAAAATTGAGTAAAGTCCCAGAGAGTACTAGTAGATATTATTTCAGATAATCATTTAGCTCCCTTCCTTATGGGAAGTATGGATTGTTCCATCTGAGCAGTGGTATTAATTCATACATATCTTGGTCAGCCAGCATGTAGTTTAGGCCAGTATGTTATGCATTATGACTTGTGCAAAGGAGTTTTAAGCTGACATGCTGATTTTCCAGAGTTTGCACAGCCCCATTGACTGTGGTAACTAAAGTTAAGGATAGATTTCTGACCATTTGCTCTATGGCATGAATTCCACTGTCAGGGAAAAGTGCTTGCACTGCTATGTGGAACGAGAAGCCTGCATGTCCTCTGGGTAGTTTAGCCTAGATGAGGCACATGTTGTCTTCAATACCTAAACAGTCCAATTATGTGCCAGGCTTCCCTTTTGGTAGGTGGGGGCTGCAGGGTAAGTAATTTTTCCTTTATTGTCTCAGGGCAGTCAGCATTGCTCCTGAGAATTTGACTCCGATGGCTAGTCCCTATATCTCATCAGAATTAATGAACCACCCCTGGGCCCTCATGTGAGTCAGCATCTCTTCCAAAGCCATTGCCAAGGGAGAAAGGCTTGTTCCACATCTCAGCATTGATGCAAACAGCGGGAGAATTCAGATACTCCCATGGCTGCTCAGAAAATCTGTTTTGGAACAGATTTTCTGGTACCCAAGGGATTGAGAAAGAGACAGTAGCAATATCCAAGATGGCATACCAGGTGTCATTAGTTTGTGCAGTTGATTCAGTCATGGTCACAATGTCTGGAACACCCAGAGCAACAGGGACAACAACTGAATTCAGTTGGTGAGAATCCACTGTAGGCTGCCAGCTCTCGTTAGTATCTAAAAGAACCATACAAGTTTGGATTGCCCACCTTGACCTTTCTTCCTGAAGTCTTCCCCGTGGGTAGAAAGACTTTGGCTGCATCTCTGGTCCCTTTATCTTTAAAGGATAGCAAATTAGGGTACAAAGGTACAAGGTTATGTAATGGAGGCAATGAAGGAGTAATTTATTCTAAGGTTGCCACTCAGCTTCTTAGTTCCTCTAGTAGAGGGGGATTGATTTCCTTGGAGGAATCTGGCTCTATAGAGGCACTTCTGGTTTTAATCAGACTGCTTTGCTTTCAACCAGCTACCTGCTTCAGGGCTCCCATAGCTCAATTTCTGGTGCCAATTTTTTGGGTGCTGATCCCATCTGTGTTTGCTTAGGGAATCCTTGTTTTAATAGTCATAGTGACATTGCCTTTTGGCTTTCCAAAAAGTCATTGTCTATCTCAGCACACTGCTCGCTCTACCTTTTTTTGTTGTTGTTTTGTTTAGGTGAGAACCTGGATTTCATAGAGAATGCAAGGGGTAACACAGTTTTAGAGGAAATGACTAAGTAAGCTGATTGGCTTACCACAACTTCATAGGTGATAAAAGTAGATAAGACTTAGTGATGAAAGCAAGACAGTTTTTTAAAGCACAGCAAACAGCAGGAGTATCAGCATAGTAGTACCAGTTTTCTTGCCTATAAGTTCAGTGGAGAGAAGTGATGGCCCTTCATGGTGGTTATGCTTGCATGAGTTGTGTGGCAGCTGAGGAGCCCAGAACTAAGGGCTCAGTACTTTTTGTAGCAGCTAGCAGGGAAGCCTGACACCATTGGCAGGGAGTAAGCAGTTGTACTGAAGTCCCTGTAGTTACTTTGACCCGTGCCACTAGCTACATAGAAAGGGCTCAGGGACAGAAGATACTTAGACCTTGTAGTTGTGTCTGCTTCTTGAGGCTGTGCTGCAAACACTTGGCTCTCCTGATATATTATTATCAATATGAAACACCTAAAACATTATAAGAACAGGTATTTTTCAAATAATGTGCGTGAAATAGTATAGTAATACTATATTTGAGTTCTGCTTTCAGAGTTAATCAAACACTTGTATAATTTATGTCGCGAAGTCATCCTGACTACTTGGTGAAGTAGGCCAGGAAAGTTGATCATCTCCATTTTGCAGAAAAGAAAACTGATGCGCAGAGAGGGTAAGTGGCACATGGCAGATTATATGTGAAAGTTGTGCAACCAGGCATTGAACCTCATCTGTTTTCTTTTACTATCCTAAATCAAGTATGCTTGAATGAGTAGAAAGTGATGATTTGTAGGTTATGGATAATATTTACATATCTGAATATTTCAATAAAATTGTTACACTCTTGAAACTTCAAAATCCTAAGTTAACAGTTTGCCTAGGAAATACATTGGTGTTAAAATTTAGTTCAGTTTATGTGTGGCATGTTACGTATTTTGAATATAAATCTGAATTAAGATTTTACTGGTATTAGTGTCATATAGGAAAAGAAAGTGGAAAAGAATGCTATTTGAAAGGATTTTTTAAAAACTTTGTTATTTTTGTTTAATTTTCATGTCGTAAGTCCCTGGTTGTATGAACTGACATCTTACAATTAGATAAGTTATATTTAAAGCACAATTGAGAGAAAAAGTTCATATTTATTTGCATCTTTCGAGTTAAAAGAACTAAAGATTCGTTCTAACTCTGAGTGGTATGAACAGTAAGCAGTAGGATACTACTAAGTAGAAGATCATAGTAGTCAGGCTAGTGTTAGGTCAGACTTTCCATTATTAATCCTTCTTTTGGTATTTATAACTTTTGGTTGAAAATTCTAAGGAACAATTTGTATACAGATTTTCGGCCTGGGTTGAACAAATATGTCATGACCCACTTACAGGCCTCATTAAACATTTGGATTAACGTTAAGGGCTTTTAAGATGAAGGCAAATTTTATGTTTTAGAATATGTTTTCAAAGTATTTGTTCTTTTGGGACAAACAGCTTAAAGTTATTTTATTCATTCCTCTGGGGCTGCTTTCTTTTTAGTATTAAACTCAGAATAGCTACCAAGCTCAAGTGATAAACTTTAAAAACCTATAAATTGTAATCATTATGAATCAAAACAGCATTTAATCGCAAGAAGCTGTTGGATGTGAATAAAGAATTTGTGTATTAATTGATTAAAAAGTTAAACTTATCTCCAGGTTTCAATGATATTTTTAAAAAGAGAGGAGGGTCATTATTTTGTGGCTACTTAATTATTTAATTTGTATTGCCATATAGGCAAATGTTAAGATTGCAACATCTTGAATAATTCTTTCCTATACTTTGAGTAATTTTATTTTGAAAAATGCTTGCATTTTATTTGAAACACATGAAACAGAAGTATTTTAATGAAAATATTACTGCAACATTAAGTTTTCTGTTCTTGAAGATGTATAAAAAATACCCCATTTTATCTCCCTAACACTATCAGAGTTGCCATCAAAATCCACTGTGAAAACTTATCATTTAGTACATATTAAAGCATTCATCTGGGAACATGTTGTCAGTTTTCAGTCAGTTGCAACAAACAACAGACTTTTAGAGACTCCTCTAAATTTCAGCATGCCTCCGTCTTCTTAAATCTATACCCCTGATATTTTCTCACACAACAAGTAAACCAACCTAAACTGGCAGAGAGGTGGAATTTTTATGCCAGTATTTTTCTTTAATGCTTTTGGATGACTTAAGCTTTAATAAAATGAATATTTATTAAGAGTTATACTGTTTTATGGACTTCTAGAATAAAAATACAGTTTTACTAAATAAAATTGAACAGAATTAATCAGATATTATAGAGAAGACATGCTTCTCTGTGTATTTAGAGGATACTCTCTAAAGTCCCTTGTAACTCTGAATTTTAAAATCTGTGACTCATTCTGGTCCTAGATCATTTTTTTGCATTCTTATAAATTCAAATGTATCTGTAATTAAGTAATTGTTAATGGAATTACAAATTGAGAAATTTAGTAACTTTTCCTAGGAATGGTTTGTTTCTTTTTTATTTCTACCATTATTAGGAGAGTGGCCCTGGAAGAGAAGGATGATAATTTTTTTTATTTCCAACAAATGGAATTTGTTATAATCTTCTTAGAATCTTGGCTTTTCTAGACTAGTAGAAGGATTTTGCTATGCTTCCTATTAGATAAACAGTAAAGAGGTGGTCATGAGTTTTATATAGTATTTTGTTTAGTGCATTTGCTTTTATTTCATACTTTGATGTATTCATATCATTTATATATTTTTTAGAGTGTTTTGAAACAAGTAGTAACATCAACACTTAAGTTTACAAAATATTTTTTTTCTAACTCAGTAGATCAAACAGGGAAACTAACACATCAAGGGGTCCTAGGCCTTTAATCCCGCTGGGTCCTGGCAGAAGTGAAATGCTCTTTTCACTATGTGGCTATTACAAACTGTGCTGTCCTGAACATTTTTGTATGTCTTTGTGCACATGTTAGAGTTTTTCTGGAGTATATACTAGGAGAAGAATTGGTGGGTTGTAGGGATGTTGTCCTTCAAATATTTCTGCCTGTAGTATATGTGAGTTCCAGCTGTTCCATATCCTTGTTTTATTTTGACAGAATTTAATTTTTTTAGCCCATCTGATAAGTATGAAGTGGTATCCTGTTGTTTAATTTGCATCTCCCTGATTTGTGATGAGATTGAGAATATTTTCATATGCTGTTCTACAAATTACTTGTTAATGTCTTTTGCCAGTTAAAAAAAATTAGGTTGACTTTCGCGTATTGATTTTTTTCATAAATCCTAGATATTAATTCTAAGTTGTATGCATTGTACAATATTCTTTTTATTGATCTGTGACTTTTCTTTGTACTTTTTAAATTACCTCTCTTGATGAACAGATATTTCTAATTTTAATGTAATTGAATTTGTTAGTCGTTTTTTTATAGTTTGTAATACTTGTCCTGAAGTGTATTTTTCTTTACCTAGATGTTGTGAAGAAATACTTGTCTATTTTCTTCAAAAAGTTGTAAAGTTCTGCTTTTCATATTTAGTTCTTTAATCTGCTCTGTATAGTACAAGGTGGTAATCCTTTGTTTCTGTGTGTGTACGTGTGTATGTATTTATTGATTCAAAATAATTGATAACCAGCTATCCTGTACCATTGATCGAATAGTCTATACTTCATCCACTTGCTTGTAATGCCACTTGTCTTAAAGATTTTTCCTGCATAGTAGTTCCAATGTTCTCCCTGTCTTTTCCTGCTTCAATTGCCCTTTCAATAAGCTTGGATCTCTATTTAGGAAAGGCCCTTTACCTTGGTAAGGGTTTTCAAAAATTTATTGGCTATTTCTGGCCCCCTTTTTTCATATCTTAGAATTAATTTTTTATATGTACAAATACACATACATACTTTTTTCAGGAAGTTGTTCATTTTATCTTATGTTTTCAGATTTACTGATGTAAAAATTTTTTTTTATATTCTTCCTTTCTTCCCCCCACATTTCTTATTTGGCTGGATTTGTAGTTACGCTGCTCTGTAATTTTTTATTTATTTTTGCTTTCTCCCTTTTTTTTAATTGATCAGTCTCACCATAGATTTGTCTATTTTTGTTAATTTTTTTTTAAAGAACCAGCTTTTGGTTTTGTTGAATCTGTCTTTGTTTTCTATTTTCTCTATTTCTGCTGTTTGCTTTTTAATTTATTGCTGTGATGTGGAAATTGATTAGATATGGGTGAGATAGGGTTGAATGAAAGATTACTCCAAGGTTTCTTTGGTAGGGACCAGGTAGATAGATGGTGGTATTTACCAGCTGAAGTGGAAATAGTTGGAGGCAATTTGAGGGGAAGAGGTGTAGTACTTCTCAGCAAATGCAAAAGAACTGAAATCATAATAAACAGTCTCTTAGATCACAGTCTAGTCAAATTAGAATTCAAGATTAAGAAACACACTCAAAACCACAACTACATGGAAATTGAACAGCCTGCTCCTGAATGACTCCTGGGTAAATAATGAAATTAAGGCAGAAATAAAGAAGTCCTTTGAAACTAATGAGAACAGAGACAACATGTGAGAATCTCTGGGACTCAGCTAAAGCAG
This sequence comes from Gorilla gorilla gorilla, assembly GCF_029281585.2. NCBI lineage: Eukaryota > Metazoa > Chordata > Mammalia > Primates > Hominidae > Gorilla > Gorilla gorilla. The sequence goes on along the minus strand of NC_073224.2, from coordinate 58,574,495 downwards.
TGTTAAGAATGAAATTTATAGCAATAAGTGCCCACATCAAAAAGCTAGAAAGATCTCAAATTGACAACCTAACATCACAACTAAGAGAACTAGATAACCAAGAGCAAACAAACCCCAAAGCTAGCAGAAGACAAGAAATAACCAAGATCAGAGCAGACCTGAAGAAGACAGACATGAAAAACTCTTCAAAAAATCAATGAATTCAGGAGCGGTTTTTTTTTTTTTAACTAATAAAATAGACTGGTAGCTAAACTAATAAAGAAGAAAACAGAAGAATCAAATAGACACAATCACAAATAATAAGGGGAATATCACCACTGACTCCACAGAAATACAAACAACCATCAGAGAATACTGTAAACACCTCTATGCACATAAACTAGAAAATCTAGAAGAAATGGGTAAGTTGCTGGATGCACACACCCTCCCAAGACTGAACCAGGAAGCAGTTAATCCCTAAATAGACCAATAACGAGTTCTGAAATTGAGACAGTAATATAAATAGCCTACTAACCAAAAAAAGCCCAGGACCAGACAAATATACAGCTGAAATCTATGGGAGGTACAAAAAGGAGCTGGTACCATTTCTACTGAAACTATTCCAAACAATTGAAAAGGAGGGACTCTTCCCTAACTTATTTTACGAGGCCAGCATCATCCTGATACCAAAACCTGGCATAAATAAAACAAAAAAAGAAAACTTCAGGCCAGTATGCCCGATGAACATCAATGCAAAAATCCTCAGTGAAATACTGGCAAACCAAATACAGCAGCACATCAAAAAGCTTATCCACCATGATCAAGTTGGCTTCATCCCTGGGATGCAAGATTGGTTCAACATATGCAAATCAATAAATGTAACCTATAACATAAACAGAACTAAATGATTATCTTAACAGATGCAGAAAAGGCCTTTGATAAAATTCAGTATCCCTTCATGTTAAAAACTCTCAATCAACTAGGTATTGAAGGAACATACCTCAAAATAAGAGCCATATATGACAAATCCATATATGACAAAAAAGCCATATATGACAGCCAATATCATATTGAATGGGCAAAAGCTGAAGCATCCCCCTGGAAAACTGGCACAAGGCAAGGAAGCCCTCTCTCACCACTCCTATTCAACATAGTATTGGAAGTTCTGGCCAGGGCAATCAGGCAAGAGAAGGAAATAAAATGTGTTCAAATAGGAAGAGAGGAAGTCAAATTATCTTTGTTTGCAGATGACATGATTTTATATCTAGAAAACCCCATAGTCTCAGCCCAAAAGCTTCTTAAGCTGATAAGCAACTTCAGCAAAGTCTCAGAATACAAAATCACTTTTGGATACTGAGTTTTATGAACTTTATTGGAAATCCGGATGGAGATGTTTAGGAGAGAGGTTGAACTTGAGATGAAGACTCTATTTTTTATTTTTAAGTTAAATTTAATTTTTTTTTGTCTTCTGGAATTTCTAGCTTTTTGCATTTTCTTTTTCTTTTTTTAAGTTCGGGGCACATGGCAGGTTTCTTATATAGGTAAACTTGTTTCATGGGGGTTTGTTGTATACATTATTTTGTCACCTGGGTATTAAGCCTAGTACCCATTAGTTATTTTTTCTGATTCTCTCCCTCCTCCCACCCTTCACCCTCCAATAGGCCCCAGCGTCTGTTGTTTCCCTCTATGTGTCTGTTGTTTCCCTCTATGTGTCCAGTGTTCTCATCATTTAGGTCCCACTTATAGGGGAGAACAGGTGGTATTTGGTTTTCTGTTCCTGAATCAGTTTTCTAAGGTCAATGGCCTCCAACTCCATCCATATTCCCACAAAGGACATAATCTCCTTCTTTTTTATGACTGCATGGTATTCCATGGTGTATATTTACCACATTTTCTTTATCCAGTCTACCAATAATGGCCATTTAGGTTGATTCTATGTCTTTGCTGTTGTGAATAGTGCTGCAGTGAACATACAGGTGCATGTGTCTTTATGATAGAACAATTTATATTCCTTTGGGTATATAACCAGTAATGGGATTGCTGGGTTGAATGGTATTTTTGTTTTTAGGTTTGAAGAATTGCCACACTGTTTTCCACAGTCGTTGAACTAATTTACACTTCCACCAACAGTGTATAAGTGTTCCTTTTTCTCCACAACCTTGCCAGCACCTGTTATTTTTTGACTTTTTAATAATAGCCTTTTGACTTTTTAATAGTAGCTACTTTGACTGGTGTGAGATGAAGATATTGATATTTGATATTGACAGTGGAGAGTAGTTGGAAGAAGGCGGAAGACAAAAGGAGTTTTTTTTCTGAAGGTTTAGTGGGAATCTTTTCTGGCTTGTCACCATCTGTATTTCTATTTTATTAAAAAAATTCTGAATTGCTAGGGCACTTGGGCATATATTTACAATAACTGACATGTAAGTACCTTTCAGTAGACTAAAAAAAAACAGGGAGTTGTCACCTTCCCCTAGGGCCTAGCACAGGTGAAACATTTTAAATGCATTTGTGGAATCAACCCTTGACTCTCCACAAGAGTATACATACTGTTTTCTCATGTACACATGATTTAAAAGGAATGTATTATGGATGCTCATTCTAGAGGATTCTAGAAAATACCCATTTAACCATATATCCCCCATTGCCTTGAACTGTTTAATGTAAATAGAGAGCAAAGATTGACTTTTTAAATCAAATTTTAATTTGTCTTTGAAATTTAACCTGAATATAGGCCAGGCGTGGTGGCTCATGCCTGTGATCTCAGCACTTTGGGAGGCCGAGGTGGCCGGATCACCTGAGGTCAGGTGTTCGAGACCAGCCTGGCCAACATGGTGAAACCCCATCTCCACTACAACAAAATACAAAAATTAGCCAGGTGTGGTGGTGCACATCTGTAATCCCAGCTACTTGGGAGGCTGAGGCAGGAGAATTGCTTGAACCTGGGAGGCAGAAGTTGCAGTGAGCTGAGATTGCGCCACTGCACTCCAGCCTTGGTGAGTGAGACTCCATCTCTAAAAGAAATTTAACCCGAATATGCACTACTATTTTAAATGTATTATGATTTATATTAATTATAATTTAATAAATAGAAGACATTTATTAATCTGTATTTAAGGAAGATAAGTAATTTTCTTCCAATGGTCTGAGATATTTCTTTTAATAAAAGGTTATCTATAAATATATCTTCTGTTGTTCCTGCTACCAGAAGACATTTTTCTTTGCAGATTTTGGTCTTAGTATGATGATTAAGATAAAGTTAATAATTTATTAATTGAAAGTGAGTCAGACTCTTATCCATTACTATATTCTAGGAAAATTGGAAAGTTTAATGTTATTAATTCTGAAGCTAAGCTTAATGCTTCTGAGAAGCTCAAAGGGCATTATTGCTTATAGACCCATGTCTACAAAGCTGTATTTAAGTCAGGAAAGGGTTATCACAAACTTATTTAGTGCAGCAACCAAGTAAAAGATGCACGAGAACAGAGTTCTCAGGTGACTTCTTGATGTTTCTGTAAATTATCTGTCTGGCTTTGGAATAAGCACTTATTTGTGGAAAATGTATTATTTACAGTTTGGAGTAAATGTTCATAGAAAAGTTACCCAGTTTGATGCTTTGTCGAGAGCTGGATTTAAGTTTAAATCTTGGTTCCCCACTTGCTAGCTGTGTGACGTATCTGTTAGGAATGGATTTAGCTTTAAGTAATAACAGTGGCAAAACTACAAAGGGGTTTATTTTTCTCACATAATGAGAAATCTTTTTCAGTGACAGTAATTATAGTAATGTTCAGCGATGCCAGGGCTGGAATCTCTGTGATTCTTTGAACTTTTTCTCATAAAAAAACCTGGCTGCTTTAGCTTGAGGCATCATATCCACATGGTGGGTTGGGAGAAAGGAGGGAAGGGCAAAGGCAGCTTTTATCAGGACAAGATAATTTTGCTTATGTCTTTGGCCAAGTCCAGGTTATGTGGTTAAGTCCAGCTGAAAGACTGGCTGGCAGATGAGTAATTAGCTTTTTAGTGTCTGAGGTAGAGGCATGCAAGCAAGAGTTTGGGAATGGACGTGGGGTTGGTCAGTCTACAGAGTCTGCCACAGTGACCATGAGTGCCACTGGTAACCTGAATAAGCCTCACTTTTCTCTTGGGTATAGTAATAGAACCACTGGGGGTGGGACTTGGACTTTTTGTGTACCACTGAATCTCTAGCATCTAACACAAGGCCTGGCAGATGTATTTGTTTGGTGAATTAATACATGAAGATTATTATGAGAATTATATGAGGTATATAAGGTACTTGGCCCGGTACTTGGCACATAGTATTATATAAATGGTATCTACTTTATTGTTCAAGCTATGTAGAAATATAAATTTCTGTAATGTAATTATATTTGTTTTATTAGTCATTTACTGTATAATATTGAAGTTTCATTAGTTTCTTGACAGTTAACATTTCTAATAAAGAATAGTGTTTGACTGGTGTGGTCTTTGCCTACTATGTAGATATAGTGACAAAGATAGAGAAAGAATTAATGTATGTGAATACCAATATGATAAGATACTGTGAAGTTTCTTAATAAAGCACTTTTCTTTGAAAATGTGGATTGGATATAATTGCTTTTTTAAGAAATTTTTTATCGAAGTGCAACAAACAAATAGTACATTACATATTTAAGTGTACAGTTCAGCAATTTTTTTCAAACTTGTTTTCAACATTTAGTTTATCATCTTCAAAAAATAGCTCCCCTGCTTAACTCATTAGCTATATGATCTATCCAAGCAGCAAGAAGATGGTCATGCCATGGCAATCCTCTTCCCATTTTCCCTAGCCACTCAGGGCTGAACAGCAGGGTTAGGCTCAGGTGGGGGTAGGGGTGGGGAGCACAAGGGCTACTTTACCCTGGTACAATATGGCATCTGAAGCTCGATGGGAGAACAGAACTGGTGAGACTTGAGGGAAAGGTCCAGGGCCTGTATTCAGTCAGAGTCACTGATGGAAGAGGAGGAGGAATGCTTGCCATGCTCGTGGTGCTTGTGCATCTTTTTATGAGCTTTCTTCATTTTCATCTGCATCTTCTTGTCCTCTATCACTCCTAGTCCAAACATGCCAGGAGCCAAGGGATTCACAGGAGGCATCCAGGGGCAGGTGGTGGGTATGGAGGAGGGTAGAGACCCGAGGATTGGCATCCTGGATACCCTGGCTGTGGCACAGGATGAGGGGGCCCACCTGGGGGGAAAGCTGGATTGCCCTGGGAGAGGAAGAAAGGGGCCTTGGGGAAAGGGTGGATTGATAGGTGGTGGGTGGGCAGGATTGGAACCTCCAGGGTACCCTATGGTGGGGGGATATGGATTTGGCCCTGGCTGGCCTGCATTGGGATTCCACATGTTTAGGTGTGTCCTCCAGCCTTTCCACCACCGCCTGGGCTTGATGCATTCTCCTCAGCTCAATACATTTTTAGAAGGGAACCCCCCATGTGACCACACACTAGGTGAAAATGTAGGGCATTACGAGCACTGTGGAAGCTTTCCTTGGGCCTCCTTCCCTTGATCCTGGTTACTAGTCCGGTGGCCAAGAGGTGATAAATACTGATGGGGCCTGTGTATCCTATGAGGTAGAAGCGTCTGTATTGTCTTCAGGTGAAGGGGGAGTGGGCCTCTTCTGCAGGCCCAGAGAGTTTAAGGTGATCTGGGGTTTCAAGATTTTCAAGCCTGTTGACCCACATGTCCCTATGTAAAGTCTCAGTCTTGGTTCTTCCCAGACAGGATCCTGTGCTTGGAATAGCAGATTTGCCAGGATTGAGTATTCAATGTTAGGTATTCAGGGTTTTTTGGCAATTTGTTGCCCTGATAATTAAATCCTTGGCCTGATTCTCAGCTCTTTCTGCTTTCTAACTGTGAGGAAGATGAGAATCTCTTTCCATTCTCCACAGAGGCTTTTTAACCTTTCACATGTCACCTCAAATTATTCTCAGTTTTTAATTCCCTCTCCCCACAATTCGTCGGTAGCCCCCAGCAAAAGCTGATTCTGTAGTCCTTATAATTACTACTTCCTGTCAGCCTTTCAGATGCCTGAGATATTTCACCTCCCAATAAATTTCCTTCAGTTGGTATCCTGTCCCACTTCGTGGTTGGTGAAAGTTTTAATAATTGCACTACTGCTTATGCGGAGGGCTATCCATACTTCCACCTACCATCAGTAATGGGACTCCTCATTGCCAACCAGTGATGGAGCTGCAAATTCCCATGTTTGAGTCTGCTTTCTGGTCCACTTTAGTAGCAGCTGTCATTTAGCTGAATTCTCCAGGAAAGATTCAGAGATGGAGATCTGCATATATGGTGTTTATTGTATAATGCTTTTGGGAAGAGCACCATGAAGGAAGCAAGACTGGATAGAAGAACCTGAACTGCAATATGGTTGCAGTAGAGGTTGCAGCCAGTCCCCTGGGGGCATTCTGCAGCTAGAACAGCCCTTCAGGAAGTGGTGTAGACCTTTGTTCAGTCACCTTGACCAGTCATTGGATGCAGCTGCTTAGAGAGAGACACAGGTGTGAGCCATCACTCCCTGCAGCTTGGGGAATGAATGCCTTAGTCCTGGAGGGTGATCTGCACAGCACACCATAGTATCCACTGCAGAAGCTTAGATACTGATTTTCAGATTTTCTTTGTTTTCTAGTGCACACATTTAATTAATTAGTTAATTGTGTGGTTTAACTCCTCTCTCTATACTATACTTTTTTTTATATATTGCTTTTTCTGTTTGCTGCTGGAATTGTTTTTATCCCCTTTTAGTACTATTCGTTTTTGCTTTATATATTCTGGCTACGTTATTCAAATGTGGGATTGTTACGTCTTGCTGACGTGTATCTATTATTTTTATGAAATATTCCTCTTTATTTCTAATTCTTTTAGTCTTAAAAGCTACTTTGTCTAATATAAATAAAGTTACACCAGACTTCTTTTGGCCAGTGTCCACATAGTGTTTCTTTTTCATCTTTCAAAAAATGTTTTTATGTTCTGATATGTAAGACATGTCTTACAAGCAACTTAGAATTAAAAAAAAAGTTAGTTGGATAATTTTTGTTTTTCAATTCGAGCTTTTTGTTCATTCAGTGTCATACTAATATATTTAGATTTAAATCTGTCATCTTATTTGTTTTCTATTGTTCCAACTGCTCTTTGTCCTATTTTGCCTCCTTTCTTGCTCTCCTTTAAGATTACTTAAATTTTTTGCTACCTCTTGCCCCATTACCCTGCTCTTTGTGCATTCATTCATTCTATTGGTGAACACTCTAGAGATTTCAATGCATCTTTGACCTATTAAAACCAATATTTAATTAGGACTTTTATTGTTTTGTGGACAGTGCATTTTTTTCTTTTATAGATTTCAGATTTCTGAGAAATTCTCTATTTTCGTCTAATTTATAGAGCATATTAATCATAATTATCTTAGTTTCTGATTATTCTAAAATCTGGTTCGTATATGGGCCGATTTCTGTTGTCCTCCTCCTTATTTTGGTTTCCATATCCAATTTCTTGGCCAGCTTGCTTTTTTTTCTAATTGTATACCCGATATGTGTATGAAAACTTGTTGAGGCTTTAAATGGTACCACCATCTCCAGAGATGATTCAATATTTTTTATTATGAGCATATCCGCTTTAAGTGCAGGCTGGTCTGTCTTCAGAGGTCTTGACTGAATGACGAGGGTGTTTACACAGACCTCTGCTCTTTGTTGCTTTCTTTTCTTTCTTTCTTTCTTTTTCTTTTTTTTTTTGGAGATGGGGTCTTGCTCTGTTGCCCAAGCTGGAGTGCAGTGGCATGATCTTGGCTAACTGCAACCTCTGCCACCTGGCTTCAAGTGATTCTCCTGCCTTAGCCTCCTGAGTAGCTGGGACTACAGGCATGTGCTACCAAACCCGGCTAATTTTTGTATTTTTAGTAGAGATGGGGTTTCACCATATTGGCCAGGCTGGTCTCAAACTCCTGACCTCAGATGATCTGCCTGCCTCGGCCTCCCAAAGTGTTGGGATTACAGGCATGAGCCACTGTGCCAGGCCCTTTGGTGCTTTCTATACTCCAGTTTTGTCTCCCTAGCACTGAGTCTGCCAGAATCTTGGCTTTGCTTTTTATCCTGTTAGCAATGCTTTTGCTTTGGTTTCTTGGATTATTTGAGAGATTACAGACTTAATGGGTGCCCTCTCTGTGGAGATTATGTGTTTATTCATGTTGGCTTGTTGAGATTTATAGGATTTTAGGTAGAGAGTGATTTTTGTGGTACATAATGTGTGGAGTATATTTTCATTGTATATAATTGCTTAATTTCTACTTTTGTTTTTTTAAGTGGAAGAGGGTGCTGTTTTTGTGTGTTGTGTTGACGAGGGGATAACAGAAGCATAAATTAATGAGTCCCACCAGAATTTACTCCATAGGTCATATCTAAATTTATACAATGGTTGGCCACAAAGTATTTCAGTTTTATTTTAGGATACACTGAATGGGTCTGTATTCTGTGCTGTCTCTTAGAATTGTTTTATTAGTTTCATTTGAAAAGCCAGGAGTATATAGTGGTTTTTTTTAACATATAAAATGTTATGTACTGTGCCTGTTTTTGTAAATAAAGTATTATTGGCACATAGTCACATATGTCCCTTTATATATTTTTATGGCTGCTTTGCCATTAGAGTTGAACAGTTGGAACAGAGAGCATTTGATGCCTGTGAAGCTTAGAATACTTACTGTCTGACCCTTTACCGAAAGGTTGCTAATTCCTGCTTTAGATAGCAAACTAAAGTGATTCAGTTCTTTTTATAGAATCCATCATTAATATTCTAAGGAATTGGCTGTAGCTGAAGGAATATATCTTCTCTCTCCTTTTCTTTTGTCCTTATATAATTTTTATGCTCTTCTGCTCCCATTTTCTTCTCTTTCCGGAGCCTCACCCTGTTGATAGTCTTTTAGGAAAATCCAGGTGATACCAAGACACACTTGGAGTTTTTGCACCAGAGATTTGTAAGTATAGAGGAGGAGGCATGTCTTCCGACATAGTGACCATACACAAGAAACACTTGAAGGTCACAGTCAAGCTTTATTTAAAAATATAGCATATATCGAGATTGGTTTGAGAATTGGGGAACCCTTTGTTCAGCAAAGGCTTTTAATAAACTGTGTGGCAATCACAAAGAGCACTGTAGTTTGGATTTAGCACCAAGCTAAAGTTTCATATCTTAGGACAGTTTATTACAATCAATTCATCTCAGGGCATCTAGTCTGCTGACTCTTTTTGGCTTTACCTAAAAAGTCAGAGGTACTTCAGCCACGTCTATTTCCAAACCAGAAATAACTCAGACGTAGCCTCAGCAGCACTAGAGATCCACATTAGTTACACTGGCTTAGGATTTAAATGTTCACAGGCATCTATCATCATATTAATGTTTCAGTGCTGTTGTAGCTGTCATCAGGAATATTAAAAAAAAAAAATGTGACCCAGCCTTTCTTCACAAGGAGGATTGGAGAGGGCTGGTTTGGCGCTTTCCTCACTTTAGCAATCCCCTGTCAATCATTGAGTAACTTGCCCAAAATCCTGTGTGGAAACTCATTACTGTTAAAGGTGTTATTTTTGGTTGGAAGCAAATGATTGTAGCACCTCTAATGCTGTATGCAGAGCCTCTCAGGCAGGTGGTGTTCCACATCCGTGTTCTCCCTTCCAGTTCACTGGTGAGTGTTACCAGAAATCACAGTGGCTATGCTGGTGCTGCTTTTCCCAGAATCTCCCTGTATTAGTCTGTTCTGAAAAAGAAGTCTAATGGAATCACAGTTTCACGTGGCTGGGGAGGCCTCACAATTCATGGTGGAAGGTGAAAGACATGTTTTACATGGCAGCAGATGAGAGAATGAGAGCCAAGCGAAAAGGGAAACCCTTTATAAAACCATCAGATTTTGTGAAACTTATTCACTACCATGAGAGCAACATGGGGGAATCTGCCCCCATGATTCAGTTATTTCCCACTGGGTCCCTCGCACACCACATGGGAATTATGGGAGCTATAATTCAGGATGAGATTTGGGTGGGGACACAGCCAAACCATATAACTCTCCCTTATCCCAAATGACTCTAGGGTCAGGGATGGGAAGGCTGGAGAAAAAAATGGAAACAATAATACATTGGGAAAACACCTTTCTACCACTTCTTTTTTTTCAGGCTAGAATTGACATATTTGAATTACAAATGCTTTTGGAGTAAAATAAAATACTATGACGTTTTCATGAGTTCTCACATGGCATTTATAACCATCCTTCCCTGCTGCCAGTAATTTCTAAAGTCTGTTAATCTTTGTGATTGGGATGTATTTATATAAAATTGAAGGGGGTGAAATAGATGATATGTCACAAGCCTTTAGATGGAGTGTCACATTAGTTACAGTTAATATTGGCTTAGGGCTGCATTTCTCAAGCCTGGTGCTTGAAACTGTCTTCCTGGAGCATCAGTTCCACTGAAGATTTTTTTAAAGAAAAATTTTTTGTATAATGAAGAGGAACATAAAAACAACTCATCTTTAAAAGAAAAAGTAGATTTTGAATGAATTTCTTACTTACGTGGACTTGCTTCTTGTTGCACCCCCAGGTACAGGAATAGACTTTATCTTCATTGCTCATGGAAAAGTTTGAGAAGCAATACATTAAGACAAACACACAAGAACTCTGTTACTTTAATGTCTAGGAGAAGTAGAGATTTCTGTCTGTGGGGACATTGGTATCTATTCCAGAGAAGGGAAGCTGATTCTGTTGTGACTCAGACAATCTTACTGAATTTTGGAGAATAAAGCCCCTTTTCATCCAGTGAGGACTGTGAGAAGTAACATCATGTGTTTGAAAACACTTCCTAGTCAGTAAAAACAGGAGCAGTCATGACAGAAATAAGAAAACTAACAAAAGAATGAACCTCACCCCCACATCTAAAGCAGGGGCTGCTAATAAAGAGAGCTCAGAAAAAGACCCATTGGTTTGACCTGTGGCCTAGAAAGTGACAGAGGTTGAATTCTTTTTTTTTTTTTTGGTTTCCTTCCTTCCTTCCTTCCTGTTTTCTTTTGTAAAATATTTTTTCATAGATCCTTTTCGGGAAAGTAGTAGTCTTTGTATTTTGAGGATACAATGGAAAACTTTAGAGATGAGAGCGGCCAGTTGCAGGGGCTCATGCCCATATCCCAGCACTTTGGGAGCCTGATGTGGAAGGATGACTTGAGGCCAGGATTTGAGACTGGCCTGGGCAGCATAGCGAGATCCTGTCTCTACAAAAAAATTTCTTAAAAATTAGCTGGGCATGTTGGCATGTGCCTGTGAGCCCAGCTACCCGGGAGGCTGGAGCGGGAGGATCTCTGGAGCCCAGGAGTTAGAGGCTGCAGTGAGCCATGATTGCACCACTGCACTTCAGCCCATGCGACAGAGTAAGAGTCTGATACAAAATAATAATACAAAAATGAAAAATAAATATGAGAGCAAGTCATAACACTTATTTTTTGCTGTGCTGTAATGTTGTTACAGTACCTAAAATGGCATATATTGAGATGCTTGATTTCTTTTTGTTTTTAAAGTTTAATAGGTTAGATCTGTATTTGTTATTTTAAACATGAAACTCAGGGCCCGGCGCAGTGGCTCACACCTGTAATCCCAGCACTTTGGGAGGCCGAGGCAGGCGGATCACGAGGTCGGGAGATGGAGACCATCCTGGCTAACACGGTGAAACCCTCTCTCTACTAAAAATACAAAAAATTAGCCGGGCGAGGTGGTGGGCGCCTGTAGTCCCAGCTACTCGGGAGGCTGAGGCAGGAGAATGGCATGAACCCAGGGGGCGGAGCCTGCAGTGAGCCGAGATTGCGCCACTGCACTCCAGCCTGGGAGACAGCGAGACTCCATCTCAAAAAAAAAAAAAAGAAACTCAGGTATTTCATTTACAGATATTGGCTGAAATAACTATTCCAAACATTGCAATTTGAGGAATAAAACACATTTCATATAGATTTGTAACTAATGTGTGACTTGAGATCTGTTTTTTAAAAAAAAGGAATGGGGAGATATTCAAGAGACATCCGCGTGTGCCTGGGAGGGATGTTTGTGCTCCCTCCCAATTTTCGTTCTTCTTTTAAAATGTAACATATAATAACAACAATATTAACAACAACTAAAATGCCCCAGGAATAGTCCAGGCCCCTGCTACTGATGCTGTTCCCCTTCCCCCCTTCCTTCTTCTCCTACTTCACTAAGTAATCATTCAGTGTCTGTGAATAAAAACCCCATTGCTTATTTTTGTTTGGATCCAATTTATACTCAGAAAGGCACTGAGCATGAGCTGCTTCTTTCATGTTCTTTGCCTGAGTCTAAAACAGCTTTATTAGTGGGGCCAAAAACAGCGGCAGTTTTGGCAGGCATTGCCAAGTGCGCATCACTTTCAATGATACATCTGGATGCAAAGAACTAAACTGAAAATAGAGTGAACCTCCACTCCTATTAAATGAAAATACTGTGCCAGTCTCAAACCTAACTGTGCATGATAATCATCTCTGTACCTTTCTATTTATTTCGAAATACAGAAATTTAGGTCCTACTTGAGACTTATCTAATCATAATCAGGGGTGGAGGTGTTGAGTGGCCCAGGCAGTTATATTTAAAACAGAAAAAGCTCCATGGGTGATTCTGATAGCCAAGCAGGGGTGTGAACTACTTGTTCATAGTATGCACTCAGGATTACTTGGCCCAAAATAATTAGGTTTATATAACTGTATTTGCTCTGGGAGGAACAGATTTAATGTGTAATTAATAAATGAAAAGTATTTACTCATGACATACACTGCACACACATTTTTTTTTTTTTTTTGCTTTCTCATACACATCCTAAGGTACAGTCTCAGATTTGAGTTAATCCTTTTGCCTATTTAATAATGGTATGTGGAGTCTATTTCTTATTAGGTTCGCAAAGCTACAGAGTAAGAGCGAATAAAAAGATAAGTAAAAAGGCAGCTTACTGTAGCTTTTTTTCCCTTTAAAGTCAGTTTAGAAAATTTTTTTTAATGTTAGGAATATGAAACAAGTTTTTAGAAAGAGGAAAGTACCACTTCTCTTCCATTGTGTTGCAGTGGGTTTAGGCGGAAAGAGGAGGGAAAGAAGAAAGTAAAATTTTAAGGATTTAGTAAGGATGATATATTATGTATTTTCTTATTTCATCAGTATGGGATTTGGGGTTTGCTTAAACAAACAAAAGTAGTACCTTGTGTAATATTTTTGAAGACATCATGTTTTTGTGTTTTTGAGTTCTATTAATATGGTCTACTGGCTTTTGCAGTTTAAGTTAGAAAAAAACTGTAACTTTAGTTTCAGAATTAAGTGTCAGAATTAAGTAATAAGGCAGAATCAAAATATTAGGTAACAGAGACTTTGAATTAAGTACATTCATTAGGGAGTGAGTTACAGTAATAACCACAACACTGATTTCAATAAAAATCAGTTAATATGGGAAGTGATTGGCTGATATGTGCTCATTTCGTTTTTGGGTCAGTGGTCCCTTGATTAAAGATTCTGTTTTATGTGCTAGAAGCCTTTGTATTTAGAACTGTTAACGTATCAATATGTAGTAAGGAAGAAGATAAAATTGAACCAGCAGGTGTCAGCAAGAACCAAAATAAAAAATATTAATCCTGATTATCTCAACCTTTATTACTTTTTAGTGATGCTGCAGTGTAAAACAACTTTAAAATGATATTTTAGTGACACATGCCTGCATTCTAAAGTAGAATCTTTCTTTGTCAGTATATTGCCCTATTGGGAAATAATCAGATATTTTAGAGAATATGTCTGAAATACGGCAACAGCTCCAAAAAGATTTAAAAAAAAAGACAAGTGCTGTGAACTTTTTCTCATTTTAGTGCCTTGAAAAATTTTTTTACATAAATTATCCTATATCCAAAAGCTTATATTTAACAGTTTTAATATTTCTATGGTTATATGTTATGCATTTTTCAGTATTCCATTCCTATTGATTAGTTAATAACCATAGGCATTTTATAGAAATAAGAGTAGGAATTCATAAACAACTGTCCTCATAGTGGGCTTAATTTTCTGATGAAAATATGGCATTTATGTGCTTTCAGCATACAATTTAAGATTTCATTTTAAGTCCATTCTAATTCAGTGAATAGTCAGGGGAAGGTAATGTCTGCTTTTCCAAAGGATTGAAAGGTTCATTACATTTCTCAATTTGTCACAATTTTTATTAAAATCCTATTACTTGTTTCTTCTTTATCACTTGATGAATTGACGAAAATACAAATTCAGTAGGCAAATATGATATCCAGTATTTTTGATAATCTTATTAGAGTAGTAAGCAATAAAATAATGAGTGACAGGAACATCGCCGAGACCACAAAGAAGGTATGTGATAACTCAGCCAGTCTGAAATACTTTCATTCTCTGTTTTAGTTCTTGTTATACCAAATAAAGGCCTGCTATTTTACATTTATCCTTAACTTATTAAATCTAATACTACCCAGAAATTTGATTCCTAGGTATTTACCAGAGTGTAGAGTGTATTGAAAACTTACGTATGGACTGGTATGCAAATATTTATAATGGCTTTATTCATAATTATCCTGAACTGGAAACAATGCAGACCCCCCTCAGTTGGAGAATGAATATTGAGATATGTCCATTCAATGGAGTAGTACTCAGCCATAAAAATGAACAAACTGTGTAACCTTGATGAATCTGAAATGCACCATGCTAAGTGAAAGAAGTCACATTCAAAAGGCTTCATTTATATGATATCCTAGAAAAGATAAAACTATAGGGACAGAATACAGATTAGTAGTTGTCAAGGATTGGAGGAGGGTTTGACACTGAAAGGACACAGGGGACTTGTATGGGCTGATGGAACTGTTCTATATTTTGATTCTAGTGGTTGATTTCATTACTGAGTTTCTCAAACTTCTAGAAATTGTACATTAAAATGGCAATTTAATTGTATATAAGTTATACCTTAATTTAAAAAGTTCTAAAAATAAATGTTAAAAAGGGACATAGACTGAAAAATAAAAATGAAATAAAGATAATGTTAATATAGTTTTTCTTTTCCCAGACATCCTAATAGAACCCTTAGAACACTTTAACTTCATTTATCTCTCTATTTATGTGTTGGTTGTCATGTATTTCAATTTTAGATACATTTCTAACATGGCAATCACTTTTATCTGTGGTTTCATGTAGATGTTTAATTAAATTTGCCCTGTTGCCATGCTCTTCATTTAACATTTCTTCCTATATCTTTAGCCTTCTATCTGAGGTCATTTTGATTCTGCCTATTCTCTTTGCTATTTTGTGTTCATGTAGTCTTACTTGCTTGAGTGCCTGGCTATTTTTCATGATGTATTGGATATAGTATGTGCAAAATTGTTTGTACAAATAATCTGGAGCGTAAGATGTTATCTTCCTTCAGATAATTTTTACTTTTTGTCTAGGTAGCTGGGGGCAGTAGCTATCAGAAATCACTTTAATTTTAGGGTCTGAATAAATGTATGAAGTATAATGTGTTTTGTTTGTTTATTTTGGGACAGGGTCTTGCCCTGTCACCCAATGTGAAATGCAGTGATACGACTGGTGCTGCAACCTTGACCTCCCAAGCTCATGCAGTACTCCCACCTCAGCCTCCTGAGGAGCTGGGACCACAGGCACCTGCCACCACGCCCAGTTTATTATTTTTATTTTTTGTAGAGACTGTGTCTCCCTATGTTGCCCAGGTTGGTAATGCATTTATTAATTAGCTTGATTGAGCTATTGCACAATGTGTGCATATTTCAGAATATGTTTGTATGAGAAATATATTCAGCTTTTGTCAATTAAGATAATTTTAGTATTTGAGATAATTTGATCCCATGAGAAGGCTTGTTTATGATGTTTAAGGCTTTTGAAGTCCTTAGCCAAATCATGGGGATGTTCACTGTAGTCCCTTTTTGAACTCTAGACTACAATTTCTGTTTCTGTGTTTCCAAGAGACTGTAAGAAATGCCATATAGCCTCTTAGCATCTCAACTGCATTTCCACAGTTTGCATAACAGTCAGTGGAAAAAACATGCTTAGATGTTGGGTTCGCTTTTCTTGGCTTCCTTCAGCCCTCAGATACTCTGGACCGCTAATATGTCTCTATTTTATTAGCTCTATGATGCATTAAAGCATATATGTGTATATATACACACATACACATGCACATATGTATATATGCACACATATATGTATACACACATATGTAATATACACATATATGACACATATGTATGTGTATATATGTATACTTTTTTTTTTTGGTAAAACTGTCCTCAGAAGGAGCGCTTGTCTGAACTATTTTGCCACTATGAAAGCAAAGACTGCCTATACTCTTTTTCATACCCATACACACATACAAATGTGCTTTTCTTAAAAACAGTGTTAAGACAATTTGTACATTTTATTATACAAAGTGATGTTTTTTATTTAATAGATTACAAATTCTTATTAGGATAATTCAGCAAATATTTATTTACTATATGTTTATCCCTGTTCCAAGCACTGTAGGGATAAAGTGATACATAAAGGGATTTCTTAACCTTATTTGGCTTATATTTTGGCAAGGTAGATAGCTTCAACAAATAACTATGCAATTAACTAAATGTAATTTTGATAATGATAAGAATAATATCCTTTGAGTACGTATAACATGGAAATTTGTTTTTGAGTCTTAGTTTTTCATTTCACATTATATTTCATACATTTTAAAATATCACTAAAACATTTAATTTTGCTTTCTTTTACTTTCTCTCTCTCTTTTTTTTAATAGCAAAGATGGAGTCTCGCTATGTTGCCCAGGCTGGTCCTGAATTCCTAGGCTCAAGCGATCCTCCTGCCTTGGCCTTCCAAAGTGCCTGGGATTACAGGTATGAGCTACCAGGCTGGGTCTAATATTTATTTATATATTTATTTATTTATTTGGAGATGGAGTCTCTCTCTGTCACCCAGGTTGGAGTGCAGGGGCGTGATCTCGACTTACTGCAACTTCTGCCTCCTGGGTTCAAGCAATTCTCATGCATCAGCCTCCCTAATAGCTGGGACTTCCTGGCTATTTTTTGTACTTTAGTAGAGACGGGGTTTCACCATGTTGCCCAGGCTGCTCTTAAACTTCTGAGCTTAGGCAGTCCGCCTGCCTGGGCCTCCCAAGGTGCTAGGATTACAGGTGTGAACACTGCGTCTGGCCTATTTTTATTTTTTTAGGGACAGGGTCCTACTTTGTCACTTAGGCTGGAGTGCAGTGGTGTTATCATAGCTTACCGTTAACTTTAAACTCCTGGGCTCAAGTGATCCTCCTGCCTCACCTCCTGAGTAGCTAGGATTATAGGCACATGCCACCATGCCCAGCTGTTTTGTGTATGTGATGGGGTCTTGCTATGTTGCTTAGGCAGGTCTTGAACTCCTGGCCCCCCAAGTTTTCCTCCCTTGGGCTCCTGAAGTGCTGAGATTGCAGGAGTAAGTCACTGAACCTGTCCTAAAAATTTTAATAAATATTTTCAATCTAGTGTTCTATTTTATGTATTTGCTGTAATTTATTTGGCCATTCTCATATTGTTAGACTTATACTTTGTTTCCAGTTTTTAAAAACGATAAATGCTTTTTTAATATGTACCTTCTTATATGTAATCCCAAATTTAGTCACTGATTAATTTTTTTAGAAGAGAATTTTGGGAGTAAGAGTACTGAGTAAAAGTATATGAAAAAATCTTGATATTTATTATCATTTTTTCTAGAAAGGTTATATACCTATGTAAGCATTATATATACTTCGTATAATATTTATTATTTTGATAGGCTATCAACTGTATTATATGTCATTGTCCCTTCAATTTGTATTTGTTTATTAGTGATATTCAACATGCTTTATGGTTATTTCCAATATGTATTTCTTTGTGTCTATTAGGTTGTTAATAAAGTTAAGACAAAATTACTCTGCTTTATGAAGAGAACTATGGGGTTAACATTAAAGTAGGATTAGGTCTTCTAATTCTTTTCCAGTTCTGTGGTTTTATTATTTTATATTTGGATTATCATTTTTAACTTATTTCTTTGTTGAGAATACTTTAAAAAAGCTTTTAGCAATGAGTGGCAGGAAACAGATTCCAGAACCTTATTATTATAGGAAATTATGTATCAGATGAAGAACACTACAGTTATCATTGTTACAAAAGAATGAAATATGAAAACCCTATACACAATTCTCTTTTCCATTGATTACACTCACAGATTACATAGTTTTAAATCTTTATGAGATCTCAGGCCATTCCTAATGGGTCATTCTGATTTGTGATGTGTGTGTACACATGTGCTTAGTTTTCATTATTTTGAGGTGTTTTAATATTTATAGGGATTTATAGTATCCAAAGTAGCATACATAATATTTTTAGGAGACAATTTTAGCATAAGATTGAAGAAAGTATAAAAAATAATAGGTTATTGAATTAGAACAGTGATTGAAGAATTTGAAAAATGTTTTATTTTCTGGTGTTAATAATATAGTTCTAATGGGAAAAAAATGCAGTTTTTTTTTTTGCAAGATGGCGGACTGGAGGCATCGTTAGCATGCCTTTTCCACTTCGAAAGACAAAACTGTGTGTAAAGATTCATGCTGTGAACTTTTTTCCAAGAAGCAACACAGGAACTTAACAGAAAAACTGAAAGAAACCACAGACCTTTTGAAAGACGCAGTGGACAGCAGCACCATGAACTGAATGGAAAACTGTCTTCAGACTGTGACACACATTCCCGCAGGGGAGCAGGACAATCCAGGCCATAGGGGAAGGCCTTAACCCTACCCAGTCCTGGAGCTGATGAACTGAGCAATGGGAAGTCTATGAGAAGGAAAGGCATTCCGATGTGTCTTGTGTGCATTCCCAGACTCCAGTGGGGTGGGAGCGAAGCCATTCCTGATCCTGTCTCACAGGGGACCTCACGGAAGTCAGCCAGCTAACTCAGGCTCCGGTCACAGGTTGAGAGAAGCTCCCAACTGAGATTTGTGTAGGGATGAACCTCACTGGCTGTAACCGATGAGCAAACGAAAGGTGTGCTGTAGCCACAGGTGCAGGAGCTGGATGCCCCTGTGTCACTGGTGTTGGACCAGGAGAGTCATCACCTGAAAGCCAAAGGGCATATGGCCTGGGGGCAGTTTTGTGTGCTGCCTGGAATTCAGCTAGCCACTATTAGCAAAACACTGCGGGTGTGAGACCTGCCTTGCCACATACCTGGGAGCAGAGTGGGACTTACTGCCGCCTGCTAATCCCCACTCCCAATGGGGATTCTTTTGTGCAGTAGAGGCAGCTGCACTCCTGCCTTGAACATTACCCCGCCAGCAGCCAGGGAACTGCCCTCTGACCCCACTGGGGCCACTGCTTGTGCCTGCACGTGGGGAGCCAGAGCATGGACTTGCCTGACCCAGCCCACACCTGGTTTTGCTCCTCTATCTGCCTTTGTAGGGTAACACAATGGACAGGGACATTTGGGAGCTCCATGGCCCAGCCCATTGCCTGAAATACCAGAGTACCACCCCAACATAAGGCAAGCAGAAAATCTGCTGTTACCACTATGGCTGATCCTCTTTTGCAAGTGCCACCTCCCGGCTGGAGGCCAACCAGCACAGTCCATTTCAACATCTGCAGCCACAAAAAACACAGCACTTAGGAAGAAGAAAACATTTGCATGACCTCAGCTGTCATTGCCTGAGTCATTCTGGCTAACCAGGAGATCTTGAGTCTCTCCACCTGCCCAATACCTTACTGTTACAGTTGGTATTTGACAAAGCCAACACACTAAGGCTCTTTCTAACCAAGGAAATCTCAGTATCTACATCTTCCCGCCCACTCCCATCAGAGCTGGTGTGGTACCCACTGCTGGGAGACTAGAGGACAGGTCACACCTCTGGATTCCTTGCAGACATTCCACAGCACCAATCTGGAGTGGGATAGCATCACTTGACCGAGAGTCACAGAAGGATTCACAGTAGTCTGGCCTTTAGGGACTGTTAATCTTAAGGGAAGGGGGAGTGTACCACATTAAGGGAGCACCCTGTGGGACAAAAGAAACCAGATTGCAGGCCTTGAGCCTCTGAACTTTACACTAGTGGAAAGTTTCAGCAGAGGCACAGATGCAGTGCTGGGCTCAGTGGGGAAAGTCTGCAGCTCTACCCCAACAGTCAGGAAGCCCTTGTGCTTGTGAAGGGTCTTGGAGAAGGGGGCTTGTTCTCCCCTTTGCCTACCACTGCAGAAACAGCTGGGGCTTCTCCCACAGGAGCTCAGCGTAGGTGCATCTGTGGACAGCCTTCCTGGAACACTTCAGGGTTACTGTATCCTCAGAGGAGGAGCACTCTCCTCATTCAGGCTTGTATGAGAGATAGAGTCACAACCCCTCTCTACATGGAACATCAGCATTCCTGCAGATGAAAAGAGGTGCCTGTCTGATCTCAATAGCCAGAACACTGGGTTAGGAGT
This sequence comes from Gorilla gorilla gorilla, assembly GCF_029281585.2. NCBI lineage: Eukaryota > Metazoa > Chordata > Mammalia > Primates > Hominidae > Gorilla > Gorilla gorilla. The sequence goes on along the minus strand of NC_073224.2, from coordinate 58,553,978 downwards.
GTTACTGGGAGGTGGGTCGCTTTCCTGCTGGCCTGGAAGGACGGCTGTGGTGCCTTCCTTCTTTCCCCTTGAAAGATGTCAGTGGATTTCACTGAGCACTTCCCCAGCCACCTCTGTCAAGGGTGGGACCTCTGCCCACCATTGGGATATTGCTTTTATCACTGGCTTTAGCTACAGGCAGTTTTACCCATGGGCATGTCCTACTAGCCTAAAGCCTGAACTGTTCAACCCAGTGTATAAAATATTGGAGAAAAAAATTTAAAAAGTGCACATCACTGGGGACTGAAATAGGCTTCATGAGACCTCAGCTATTCCGGCCCCGCGGGAGTCAGTGAATCTGCTCATACACCCGGCACATTGCTACTACAACCACCATCTGAGAAAGCCAGCATCTTGCACAAAGATTCTCTGTAACCAAGGAATTCACACAGTCTTTGCCACTGAAAGCCCCCAGAGCTGAAGCTAGATGACAATAAAGTCACATCCTCAAGGGGGAAATAAAACCCAATTGAATAAAAAATAAATACAAAAATAATTAGTAAAAATAGTTTACCCAGATGAGAAGGAACCTGAAAAATAATTGTGGCAATATGAAAAAATAGGGTTCTATAACACCCCTAAAAGATCACAGTAACTTTCCAGCAGTGGATCCAAATCAAGATGAGATCTTCGAAATACCAGGCAAAGAATTCAAAAGGTTGATTATTAAGTTACTCAAGGAGATACAAGAGAGAGATGCAAACCAACATAAGTTTTAAAAACTATTCTGGATATGGATGAAAAATGTTCTAAAGAGATGGATATTTTAATGAAAAATCAATCAGAACTTCTGGAAAAGAAAGACACATTTAGGGAACTACAAAATGCAATGGAAAGTTTTAACAACAGACTAGATCAAGTAGAAGAAAGAATTTCAGAGCTTGAAGCAAGGCTTTCAAATTAACCCAGTCAGACAAAAATAAAGGACAAAGAATCAAAAGGAATGAACAAAGTCTCCAAGAAGTATGGGATTATATAAAATGGCCAAACCTAAGAATTATAGTTATTTCTGAAGGAGAAGAAAAAACAAAGTTTGGAAAACCTATTTGAGGGAATAGTTGAGGAAAACTTCTCTGGCTTTATTAGATATTTAGAAATCTAAATACAAGAAGCTCAAAGAACTCCTGGGAGACTTATTACAAGAAGAATATCATCAAGGCATATAGTCATTAGGCTACCTAAAGTCAATGTGAAAAAAAGAATTCTAATAATGGTAAGACAAAAGCATCAGGTAACCTACAATGGAAACCGTATTAGATGAACAGCAGAGTTCTCAGCAGAAACCTTATAGGCCAGAAGGGATTGGGTCCTATCTTTAGTCTCCTTAAAAAGAATAACTGACAGCCAAGAATTTTGTATTGAGCAAAGCTAGTTTTTATAAATGAAGGAGAAAGTCTTTCTCAGACACACAAATGCTGAAGGAATTTGTCAATACTAGACCAGCCGTACAAGAAATTCTAAAAGGAATTCTAAATCTTGAAACAAAAGGTTGATATGCATGAGAATGGAAACCCCTGAAAGCATAAAGTTCACAAGGTTTATAAAACAATAACAAAATGAAGAGAACAAAGTCACTAGGTAACAACATGATGACTGGAACAGTACCTCACATCTCAATATTTATATTGAATGTAAATGGTTTAAATGCTCCACATAAAACAAGCTTGTCCAATCCACATCCCATGCACTACGTGTTGCCTAGGATATCTTTGAATGCAGCCCAACACAAATTCTTAAACTTTCTTAAAACATTATAAGATATTTTTGCATTTTTATTTTATTTATTTTTATTTTGCTCATCAGCTATCGTTAGTTTATGTGTGGCCCAAGACAATTCTTCTTCTGTTGTGGCCTAAGTAAGCCAAAAGATTGGACACCTCTTACCTAAAAGATACAGATTGGCAGAATGGATAAAATATCAAAAGCCAAATAAGTATTGATTTCAGGAGACACACCTAACACATGAGGATTCTTATGGACTTAAGGTAAAGGAGTGGAAAAAGATATTTCATGCAAATGGAAACTAAAAGCGAGCAGGAATAGTTATTCTTTTATCAGATAAAACAATCTTTAAAGCAGTAACAGTAAAAAAATATAAAAAAATCATTATAGGATGACAGAAGGGATCAATTCAACAAGAAGATATAACAATCCTAAACATATATGTGCCCAACTCTGGAGTACCCAGATTCATAAAGCAATACCACTAGATTAAAGAAAAGAGATAGCAACACAACAGTAGTTGGGACTTTAACACTCCACTGACAGTGCTAGACAGATCACTGAAGCAGAAATTTAACAAAGAAACACTGGACTTCAACTGCTCTCTAGAACAAATGAACACTGTAAACAAATGAACCTAATAGATATTCACAGAACATTCTACCCAAGAACTGCAGAATATACGTTTTTCTCATCAGCACAAGGTATAACACATTCTCCAAGATAGACCATATGATAGGCCACAAAATGAGTCTCAATAAATTTATAAAAATAGAAATCACATCAATTATATTCTCAGACCACAGCAAAATAAAACTAGAAATCAATTCCAGAGGGAACCATCAAAACTGTATAAATACATGGAAATTAAACAATCTGCTTCTGAATGATTTTTGGGTTAACCATGAGATCAAGATGGAAATTTAAAAATTTTTCAAAATGAATGATAACAGTGGCACAAGTTATCAACATCTCTAGGATACAGCAAAGACAGTGTTAAGAGGAAAGTTTATAGCACTAAATATCTATATCAAAAAGTCTGAAAGATCACAAATTGGCAACCCAATGTCACACCTTCTTCTTAGAGAAACAAGAACAAACCAAACCCAAGCTAGCAGAGGAAAAGAAGTAACAAAGATCAGGGCAGAACTAAATGAAATTGGAACAAACAAACAAGCAAAAGCACAAAAGATCAGTGAAACAAAAAGCTGGTTATTTGAAAAGATAAACAAAATCAATAGGCCACTAGCTAGATTAACCAAGAAAAGAAGAGAGAAGATCCAAATAAGCTCAATTAAAAGTAAAACTGGAGACAATTACAATCAATATCACAGAAATACAAAAGATCATTTGACATTACTATGAACACCTTTATATGCAGAAACTAGAAAACATAGAGGAAATTGATAATTTCCTAGAAAAAGACAACCCTTCTAGATTGAATCAGGAAGAAATAGAAATTCTGAACAGACCAATCACAAGCAGTGAGAGTGAATCACTCATTAAGAAACCAAAACCAACTGCCAAGAAAAATAAGCCCAGGGCCACATAGATTCACAGCCAAATTCTACCAGACATTCAAGGAAGAATTAGTACAAGTGTACTGAAACTATTTCTAAAGATTGAGAAGGAGGGAATCCTCCTGAACTCATTTTATGAAGCTAGTATCACCCTGATATCAAAGCCAGGAAAGGGCATAACTGAAAAAGTAAACTGCAGACCAGTATCTGTAAAACACAGATGCAAAAATCCTCAACAGAGTGTTAGCAAACCAAACTCAACAGCACGTAAAAAGAAATAAAAATTCACCATGATCAAGTGGGTTGCAGGGATGGTTCAACACGTGCAAGTCAATAAATGTGATAGATCACATGAACAGAATTGAAAACAAAACCGTATAATCATCTCAGTAGATGCAGAAAAAGCATTTGATAAAAGCCAGCATCTCCTTATGATAAAAACCCTCAACAAACTAGGCATAAAGAAACATACCTCAAAATAATAAAAACCATATATGACAAACCCACAGCCAACATCATATTGAATGGGACAGAGTTAAAAGCATTCCCCCTAAGAACTGGAACAAGATAGGAATGCCTACTTTCACCATTTCTATTCAACATAGTACTTGAAGACTTAGCCCGAGCTATCAGGCAAGAGACGGAAATAAAGGACATCCAAATTGGAAAAGAGGAAGCCAAACTATCTCTGTATGCTGATTATATGATCTTATACCTAGAAAACCCTAAAGACTCCTCCAAAACACTCCTAGATCTGATAAATGAATTAAATATCAGGTTACAAAATCAATGTACAGAAATCAGTAACACTGCTATACACCAACAATGAACAGGTTAATAATCAAATCAAGAACACAATCCGTTTTTACAATAGCTACAAAAAAAAAAAAAAAAAAGCCCCAAGCCTAGGAATATACTTAACCAAGTAGGTGAAAGATCTCTACAAGGAGAACTGCAAAACACTGCTGAAATAAATAAAACAAATGGAAATACATCCCATGCTCAGGGATTGAAAGAATCAATATTGTGAAAATGACCATACTGCCCAAAGCAATCCTATGAAATTCCTATGAAAATACCAATATCATTTTCACAGAATTAGGAAAAACAATCCTCAAATTTATGTGGAACCAAAAAGCCGAAATTGCTAAAGCAATCCTAAGCAAAAAGCATAAGTCTGGAAGCATTACATTACCTGACTTCAAATCATACTACAAGGCTGTAGTAATCCAAGCTGCATGGTACTGGTATAAAAGTAGATGCAAAGACTAATGGAACAGAATAGAGAACCTCGAAATAAAGACAGACACTTAAAACTAACTGATCTTCGACAAAGAATACAAAAACATGAATTGGGAAATAGACAACCTATTTGATAAATGGCGCTGGGAAAATTGGATAGCCACATGTAGAAGAATGAAACTGGATCCCGTTCTCTTACTATATTACAAAAGTTAACTCAAAATGGATTAAGATTTAAATCCAAGACCTGAAACTATAAAAATTCTAGAAGAAAACCTAAGAAAAACTCTTCTGGACATTGATCTAGGCAAAGAATTTATGATAAAGACTCCAAAAACAAATGCAACAAAAACAAAAATAAATAAATGGGAACAAATTAAATTAAAAAGCTTCTACACAGCAAAAGAAATAATCATCAGAATAGACAACCTGTAGAATGGGAGAAAATATTTGCAAATTATGAACCCAACAAAAGACTGATATGCGGAATATACAAATAAATCAGCAAGAAAAAAATACAATTAAAAGATTGGCAAAAAAAAGCATGAATAGACATTTCTCAAAAGAAGATATACAAGTGGCCAACAAATATGAAAAAAAATGCTCAACATCACTTATCATCAGGAAAATACAAATTAAAACCACAATGAGATACCACCTTACCCCAGCCAGAATGGCCCTTATTTAAAAAGTCAAAAAGCCATAGATTCTGGCATGGATATGGTGAAAAAGGAACACTTATACACTGCTGGTGGGAATGTGAAGTAGTACCACCTCTATGGAAAACAATATGGAAATATTTCAAAGAACTCAAAGTTAATCCACTATTTGATCTAGTAATTCCACTGATGGGTGTCTACCCAAAGGAAAAGAAGTCACTGTATCAAAGAAACACTTGCACGTGTATGTTTATTACAGCACAATTTATAATTGCAAAGAAATGGAATCAACCTAAGTACCCCTCAACTGATGAATGTATAAAGAAAATATTGGTGTGTGTGTGTATATATGTTTTACATATATCTATTAAATTTATGTATATTTTACATAAAAATGTTTATAATTTTCTATTTTTATATATAATTAATATATTAAAATATGTGTATATATATGTGTGTATGTTTGTGTGTGTATATATATATGTGTGTGTGTAGAATACTACTCAGCTGTAAAAAAGAATGAAATAATGTCTTCTGCAAAAACTTGGATGGAACTGGAGGGCATTATTCTAAATGAAGTAAATGAGGAATCAAAAACCAAATACTGCATGTTCTTACTTATAATTGGGAGCTAAACTGTGGGTACACAAAGGCATACAGTGTGAATTAATGGACATTGGAGACTCAGAATGGGGAAGGGTGGGAGGGATGTGAGGGATGAAAAACTACTTTTTGGGTATAGTATATACTATACTATATATATATACTATAGTATATATATACTATATATATATAGTATATATACTATATATAGTATATATATAGTATGTATACTATATATAGTATATATATATAGTATGTATAGTATATATAGTATATATATAGTATGTATAGTATATATAGTATATATAGTATATATATAGTATGTATATATATAGTATATATATATAGTATATATATAGTATATATACTATAGTATATACTATTCCGGTGGCAGGTGCATTAAAATCCTAGACTTCACCACTGTACACACATTTTAAAACATCATTATTGTATAAAATAAGTATATAGAATTTTTATTTGTCGATTAAAATAAGTTGAAGCAATTCAGGGTTTATATTTTTGGCAGGAATATCACAGAGGTGATGTTTTCTGCTAAGTGCATTGTATTTGGAGGCACCTATCTGCATGTCCCATTACTGGTGATGCTAACTTTTGATTATTTGGCTAATGTGATGTCTGCCAGGCTCTCTACTATGAAATCACTCTTTTTCCCTTTGTAATTAATATGTGCTTTTTTGGGGGGGGGTGGGAAATACTGTGAGACACTGTAAAAACTTTGCTGCACTAATCATCCATTGATGATTCTTGCCTGAATCAGTTATTTCTGTGATGACTGGCAAATACTGATTTTTAAATCCCATTGTTCTTGCTTTATTAGGTGGCATTCTTTTGTAAGAAGTAGGTTCCCCCTTTTCACTATTTATTAATTTATATTGTTATTAACTCATAGGTTCTTACTTTATTTAATGGATTATAATTTGTTACTCTCAAATTGTACCAAATGTGGCCGATGGGAACCCATTCAAGCTGGCTTTTATGTCTTTTTGACATGTCCACATTGTTCTTTGAATACTACCTTGTCTTTGGCACAACAAAATGTTTCAGACTCAGCTTGTACTTTCTCAGCCTGAGTTCTAGAACCAATCATCTCTCCAAAGAGCCCTAATTCCTTTAAATGGAGAAGGGCTTTAAACACCAAGATTGGTATTAGGTTAGTTTAATGTGTTTAACTATAAATGTTGAGACTGGGATACTAGAAACATTCATCGTTCTTTTCAAAGATCTGATAGTTATCCTAGTAGTTCTTAAAAACTCATTCATCATAACACAGAAATGTTAAGAATGAACTATCAACTCTAAGCACTTATATTTTTGCATTGTCTGATATCGACATGTCACTTGCTTGATTATGGGAAGTACTGGATGACTCAGTTAAATGGAGGCAAGAGAGTGAGGTCAGGAATATTCCTGCTGAATGGTGACTTGGGGCCAAGAAAAATATTAGTTCTGGATTTGAGTGTTCAGACTCTGCCAAGTATCAGTCACCATCAAGTTTCCATGATACCCTTTCATTTTTTAGGTATCACATGTACATACAGCTCAGTCAATAATTTTCCTTTGGATGGGAGTAGTGTTGCTACTTAAATATGATTGATCCTCTTTTTTTGTTATTTATGAGCTCTAGTTGTAATCAATGAAATGTCTTATTAATATTCTCAGAATATTTAAATGGTACATATAAGTAGAAGGAATATTGAAGAGTTTTTGAATAACCTTGAAGATTGAAAAGACACTTTATTTCAGGAAAAGGAAACTATTAATAAGCTTGGACGAATATGCTTCAACTCTAGAATTCTGAAAAAAATCAGAAAACTAAAAACTTCTGAAGCTCTATTTGAAATCTCTCTTCAAATTGGTAAGCACATATTTTGATACTTAAGATTTCATACTGTGTCAATAATTCATTTTAGGGAAACTTTGATAGCATCATGGAATTATTACTTGGAAGCATAAAGAGGAAGTCTATTTAAATAATCTTTGGAAACATAAAGAGGAAGTCCATTTGAACAACTAGAATCTATGGATATTCTTGGTTAAATTGGATTTACGTTACATTTTAAATTAAAAGTTGAGTTTGAAAGATTATGAGATTGACCAGTCTTTAAATCTTTCTTCATTAAGTATATATAGAATGAAGTATTTTTCTTTGGTTTAACATTCTTTAATATAATTAATTTTTTTCTGCCTAAAGACCAGTTATAAAGTTTTTTTGACAAAAATTATGATCACAGGTAAAATGCACCAATGATTTTTCTTAAAAACATATTTTTAAGCCTCATTAAAAAAACTTATATTACACATTTTAATACTATATAATTGGCCAAGAATCAGATTAATGCTTTGAAATGTATATTGGTTTATTTTAAGTCAATTTCTGCAAAATAAATTTTCAAAGATTAAATGCACTGAAGATGTCTACAGATGTAGATTAAAGCTTCTTATTTTGATTAAGATTTTAGCTAAGGTAAATATGTTAGCTGTAGTTTTTCAATTCAAATGGTATTTAGGGAAAAGTGTATACTTAGCATGATTTAATTTGCTGATAATTATCTTAGGATTTTAGCTTTAGAAAAATTAACTTATTAAATATGGGAACTAGGAAAGGCATTATTTTCATTTAGGGAACTGTGTTATAATGTTATTTCAGTTTTTAAATGAAGATAGTTATCTAGTATAATGTTATCTAGTATAGTGTCATTGAGAACTGTATCATTTGTAATATATACAGTATATTGTACTTTGTTTAATAGTTTTCTTATCAGGGTCATATGAATTATGAAAATTCAGTCCACTGGCAAGCAGATCTGATGTCTTAAAACTAAACGGTTTTGTCATTTAATTAGCGCTTGTGTCTGATATTCAGATTCCTAATTTTGTTCTTTTATTTTCCATGAAATATGTGACCATATGCAATAATAAGATAAGAAGATTGTTTTACTTTAATGTGTATTGGGTTTCTGGATATATGTGAAAATATTTGTAGTACTTAAAAGATTTGGAGTTACCATAATATGCTTAAGAGAACTTTTTTCAATCACATTAAAAAGCTTTAGGTGATAAACAACTAATTGGTTTGAGATTTTCAAGACAATATATTGAACTCCCCTTCCCCCAAAGAAATTTGAATATTATAAAACTGTTCTGTATGGTTTTTCTCCTAATAATTTACAGTTAGGTTTTTCTGTGTGAATCTCATTCTGTACTTTGTCCTTCCTGACACCTGCCCTGTTTTTATTTCCCTTCTATTACCTACTTTCGACGCTGGTACCACCACGTGCTGTTTCCCCCAAGCTAAAATCGTGGAATCATTTTTAACTTCCATTTTCCATCACCCACCATATCTAATCAGTCACAAGTCCTAAAAGTCAAAACAAGCAATGCTAACATCGATCCTCTATTCTCCATTTCCTTTCATGTTTTATTCATTCAACGATGTTTATCGAGTGTCCATTATATGCCAGGTACTTGCTGATGAATACAGCAGGGAACAAAATGACAGTCTCGCCCTCTGCTACTTATAGCAGAGGAGATAAACACAATAAAAAAGTAAATAATAAGACAATTACAAATTGTTATAATTGCTGTGCAGAAACTAAAGAGTGAAGATGAGAATCAAGCGGGGGGCGGGGGTGGATGGGGGCCGCACACTACTTTGGCGAGGGCAGTTAGGGTAGAGCTGATTTTGAACCAGCCATTCGGGAATTCTGGGCCTAGAGGATAGCAAATACAAAGGCCTGATGCCAGAAAGGATTTCACAGGTTTCAAGAACAGAAAGGAGTTCAGTGCTGATGGAAGGCATTCATTGAGAGAGACTGGGCTGGAAATGTGGGAGAGGCAGGCAGGAGTTTACTTACAGAATTGTACTGTGTTTCAGAAAAGAGTTTGAATTTTATTCTAAGAACAATGAGAGTGTTATAATTTGATTTATGTTTTCAAAATATCACTTTGGAGAGAATGGTAGAAAAAGAGAGATCAATTAGTAGGCTATTATGGTAGTCCCAGGTGGAGACATGATGATAACTTGTAGGGTAGTATTAGTGGTAATGGAGGAACATGAACAAATTTCAGATATATTTTGGAAGTAGAACAAATGATGCGTACTGATGTGTTGGATGTAGGGAGCAAGTTTCATTTTAAAATGTCCTTGATGAAGTGGTAAAAGAGTATTATTCTTATCAAATGTCAACTTTTGAGTATATGTCTTTTAATATGATGTGTGAAATGGGAAGTATGCTTAAAGTTCTACTGCAGCAAATCAAAGTTGTCTCAAGGAAAAGCATTTGTGCAGTTGTGCAGCAAGGTGAGTAGCTACCGTTTTCGTGGAACACCATGTTTACTTGAAAGCAAGACAATATTCAGACAGGCATTTCATAGATATTTTTAGGAAAACGAACTGCTGCCTATCCTTTAAAGGAAAACAACTGACGTTACTTGTTGTTAATGATATTTGAACTTTTAAAGTAAAAATTAGAGTTTTGGGAAACCTGTATTCATCAGTATGACCTTGACATCTTCTTGGTATTTAAAGACTTTTTGGATGAGATTAGTGGTGATGTTGATTAATGTGATTTTTTTAATGGTATAATGAAATAGCCAACATTTAGAAGATCTAAATAACTCAGTGGACTAAAAATTTTCAGATGACCAATGTAAAAATCTTGTAGAATAAAGATCTTTGCAAAGGGCAAGATAGACCATTGGATTTTAAGAGTATGAAAGCTCATTGAAATAATTTGAGTCTGCACACTGAAGTTTGGGAACCTGCCACCTGTCAAATTTGGTATAGTATGAAAGAAGAATACAGTGATATGAAATGGTTATTGAAATGCTTCTCTTTTTTTCACCTATACATTTGTGGAAGGACAGATTTTTTAATATATAGCCATGTGCCACATAATGATGCTTTATGGACTGCATATAAAACTTATGGTTTCTTAAGATTATAATGAAGATGAAAAATTCCTATTGCCTAGTGATATCATAGGTATTATAATGTTTGTAGTGCAATGCATTACCTTTTCCATGTTTAGATACACAAATACCACTGTGTTCGAGTTGTCCATAGTATTCAGTATAATAACATGCTATACAGGTTTGTAGCCTAAGAGCAATAGGTTATACCATATAGTGTAGGTGTGTAGTAGGCTATACCATCTAGGTTTGTGGAAGTACACTCCATGATGTTCATACAATGACAAAATCAACTAAGAATATATTTCACAGCACATGTCCTCTTCGTTGAGCGACATACGTCTGTACTTCAACCAAAACAATGTGTCTCAACAGATTGAATGCAGAAACGTTTTCTATGAGGATAGACATTAAGTTTGCAAAATGTAAAACAATGCTTCCTTTCTAACTAATTTTTGGAAAATGTAGCTATTTATTTTATATATATATACATAAAATGGGCTTATGTTATTGGTAAATAAATTAGTATGTATTTTTAAAATTTCTGAGTTTTAATTTCCAAAATGGAGATGGAGAATATAGTTGGATATAACCCACATAAACAAAAGGCCTTTTAGAGACCTCAGGTAAAGAAATGTGGAGACCTAAAAGTTTGAGAATTGTGGAACTGGGTCAATTGAGTAGATGGTGATACATGTAGAAATAAAAAAAAGATTGGAGGAAAAGTAAGTTTTGTAGTGCATGAGAGGTGGAATGCTTTATTCTGGTGGAAACACCAAGTGGACAGTTGGATATAGGTGTTTATAGTTCAGATTTCAGGATAGATGCCTGCAGTGAAGATACAAATTTCAGAGTAATCATATAACAGTAGTAGTCAAGGCCATGATCCTGGCCAGGCATGGTGGCTCACGCCTGAAATCTCAGCACTTTGGGAGGCTGAGGTGGGAGGATCACTTGAGCCTAGGAGTACAAGACTAGCCTGGGCCACATAGTGAGACCCCATCTCTACAAAAAATAAAAATTAAAAAATTATAAAAAAATTTAAAGGACATTATTCTGGATGACTTGAGAAGCGTGTAGGTTACAAAAAAAAATTCAGGTCTTGGAGCACTCCAGCATATATATAAGTTAAATAGAAAAGGGAACTTAGAATAGCTACGAGAGGAACCAGGACAATGTGAAGAACAGAACACTTCAGGAAAATGGGTTAGTCGTGTTGAAAGCTGGTGGGGGATGAGTAAGAGGACCCTCATGATGGCTCTCGTCATCTCTTGTCTGTATTGGTGCAGTAGCCTGTTAACTGGCTTTCTTGCTTGTGGTTGTGCCCCTCTGTCCTATTGCTAAAAAGATTGTCTTTCAAAGATAGTGAACTTCTCTCTCTCTCAGCTACTTAAAACCTAACAATACCTCTGTCATATCAAATGGATATCATAATTTTTTTCCATGAACTGACACTTGTCTATTTTTAGATTAATCTTTTGCTACTAACTCCCCACCCACCGTCTCCCACAACTCACCAACTTTAGTTTGAAATTACTTATAAAGTGGTGTGTACTATACTTTTTACTGTTTTGATGTGTTCTTTCCTCTTCTCAGAATTCCTCTCTTCCCTAGCTCATCTTTTCCTATTCATTATTTAAAACCCAATTCAGGCAGCACCTTCTTTGGGGAGTGTTTTTTTGTTTTTTGTTTTTTTTTTTGCTCGAAGATTGGTTGCCAGATTTGTTGAATGTGATGATAGTTTTTCATCATTGATTTTATACTTAATTTGTAGCAATAATTACTTGATTTTTCTTGACATGTGTACGTGCATTCATTCATTAAATAAATATTCCTTCAGCCACCTATTTTGTACCAGGTATTGACGTAAGCACTGGTGATACAGCTGTGGATGACACAAATGTGTCCCTGCAACATGGAATTTACAATCTGGAAGATTGAATACATATTAACATATTTTATATATTAAAATATATTTTTCTTTCATTTACGAAAGGATTAGTGGTACGAGATAAACTATTTGGTGTTCCGAGGGCATGATAAGTAATGGTGTTAAATCAATATGTAAACATTGACATATTCTATAATAACATTAAGAACCCACTGAAGTCTGGGTGTGATGGCTCACCCCTGTAATCCCAGCACTTTGGGAGGCCAAGGCGGGTGGATCACCTGAGGTCAGGAGTTCCAGACCAGCCTGACCAACATGGTAAAACCCTATCTCTACTAAAAATACAAAATTTAGCTGGGCGTGGTGGCGTACGCCTGTAATCCTAGCTACTCAAGAGGTTGAGGCAGGAGAATCACTTGAACCCAGGAGGCAGAGGTTGCAGTGAGCCGAGATCATGCCGCTGCACTCCAGCCTGGGCGACACAGCGATATTGCGTCTCAAAAAAAAAAAAACAAAACCCACTTACACATGGAATTATGTTAAATATATTATGCAAATAATTTTTATTCATCGTACTTACTGTAATATGTATATGTTTTCATCCACAGTTCCTGCCTCATAACTCCATAATGCTTGTTATAGCCTTTTGTTCTAATATTGGGGTTCCTCAGGGCTCAGAAGGAGTCCTCAGAAAACAATCTCTCTCTGTGACCTTCTCCTGCCCTTTCACCTCCTTCTTTCTCTCCTGAAGGCAGGAGTCTTCCCCTACCTTTCTGTCTTGTAGATGGCCATAAAGAAATTCTCTGACCTGCTTTGTCTGATTGTAGGTCTTTTTTTTTAATTATTATACTTTAAGTTTTAGGGTACATATACACAATGTGCAGGTTAGTTACATATGTATACATGTGCCATGTTGGTGTGCTGCACCCATTAACTTGTCATTTAACATTAGGTATATCTCCTAATGCTATTCCTTCCCCCTCCCCCACCCCCCAACAGGCCCCGGTGTGTGATGTTCCCCTTCCTGTGTCCATGTGTTCTCATTGTTCAATTCCCACCTATGAGTGAGAACATGCAGTGTTTGGTTTTTTGTCCTTGCGATAGTTTGCTGAGAATGATGGTTTCCAGCTTCATCTGTGTCCCTACAAAGGACATGAACTCATCCTTTTTTATGACTGCATAGTATTTCACGGTATATATGTGCCACATTTTCTTAATCCAGTCTATCATTGTTGGGCATTTGGGTTGGTTCCAAGTCTTTGCTATTGTGAATAATGCCGCAATAAACATACATGTGCATGTGTCTTCATAGCAGCATGATTTATAATCCTTTGGGTATATACCCAGTAATGGGATGGCTGGGTCAAATGGTATTTCTAGTTCTAGATCCCTGAGGAATCGCCACACTGACTTCCACAATGGTTGAACTAGTTTACAGTCCCACCAACAGTGTAAAAGTGTTCCTATTTCTCCACATCCTCTCCAGCACCTGTTGTTTCCTGACTTTTTAATGATTGCCATTTTAACTGGTGTGAGATGGTATCTCATTGTGGTTTTGATTTGCATTTCTCTGATGGCCAGTGATGGTGAGCATTTTTTCATGTGTTTTTTGGCTGCATAAATGTCTTCTTTTGAGAAGTGTCTGTTCATGTCCTTCGCCCACTTTTTGATGGGGTTGTTTGTTTTTTTCTTGTAAATTTGTTTGAGTTCATTGTAGATTCTGGATATTAGCCTTTGTCAGATGAGTAGGTTGCGAAAATTTTCTCCCATTTTGTAGGTTGCCTGTTCACTCTGATGGTAGTTTCTTTTGCTGTGCAGAAGCTCTTCAGTTTAATTAGATCCCATTTGTCAATTTTGGCTTTTGTTGCCATTGCTTTTGGTGTTTTAGACATGAAGTCCTTGCCCACGCCTATGTCCTGAATGGTATTGCCTAGGTTTTCTTCTAGGGTTTTTATGGTTTCAGGTCTAACATTTAAGTCTTTAATCCATCTTGAATTAATGTTTGTATAAGGTGTAAGGAAGGGATCCAGTTTCAGCTTTCTACCTACTGCTAGCCAGTTTCCCCAGCACCATTTATTAAATAGGGAATCCTTTCCCCATTTCTTGTTTTTGTCAGGTTTGTCAAAGATCAGATGGTTGTAGATATGCAGCATTATTTCTGAGGGCTCTGTTCTGTTCCACTGGTCTATATCTCTGTTTTGGTACCAGTACCATGCTGTTTTGGTTACTGTAGCCTTGTAGTATAGTTTGAAGTCAGGTAGCGTGATGCCTCCAGTTTTGTTCTTTTGGCTCAGGATTGACTTGGCGATGTGGGCTCTTTTTTGGTTCCATATGAACTTGAAAGTAGTTTTTTCCAATTCTGTGAAGAAAGTCATTGGTAGCTTGATGGGGATGGCATTGAATCTATAAATTACCTTGGGCAGTATGGCCATTTTCATGATATTGATTCTTCCTACCCATGAGCATGGAATGTTCTTCCATTTCTTTGTATCCTCTTTTATTTCATTGAACAGTGGTTTGTAGTTCTCCTTGAAGAGGTACTTCATGTCCCTTGTAAGTTGGATTCCTAGGTACTTTATTCTCTTTGAAGCAATTGTGAATGGGAGTTCACTCATGATTTGGCTCTCTGTTTGTCTGTTATTGGTGTATAAGAATGCTTATGATTTTTGTACATTGATTTTGTGTCCTGAGACTTTGCTGAAGTTGCCTATCAGCTTAAGGAGATTTTGGGCTGAGACAGTGGGGTTTCTAGATATACAATCATGTCATCTGCAAACAGGGACAATTTGACTTCCTCTTTTCCTAATTAAATACCCTTTATTTCTTTCTCCTGCGTGATTGCCCTGGCCAGAACTTCCAACACTATGTTGAATAGGAGTGGTGAGAGAGGGCATCCCTGTCTTGTGCCCGTTTTCAAAGGGAATGCTTCCAGTTTTTGCCCATTCAGTATGATTGTAGGTCTTAACACCATTTCAGAAGGCGTTCTCCCCCATACTCTGGGGAAAGGAATGCTGCATAAAGAGGCCAAGAAGAAGCTGAACAGACAGGCCTGGCTGGGTTTTCCCACTCAGTCTGTTAGTATTTGATCATATCTTTTTTGTCCAGTCACATTTCTGTATGGTTGTCAGTCATGCCTAGCCAATGAAATCTCCACAAAAGGCCCAAGTGCCCGGGTTCAGGGTGCTTCTGGATAGCTGAACACATTGGAGGTTCCTGGAGTGTGGTGTTTCTGGGGAGGGCGTGGAAGCTCTGCACCCCTTCCCTCATAGTTGCCCCATGCATCTCTCTATCCTTATGCTTTGTAATATTCTTTATAATAGACTGGTAAACGTATTTCCCCTCCTGAGGTCTGTGAGCCGCTCTGTCAAATAAATCAAACCCAGATAGGGGGTCAGGGGAACCCCAACTTGACGTGGGTTGGTCAGAAGTTCCAGAGGCTTGGACTGTGACTGGTGGAAAGGGCGCGATGGTCTTGTGGGACTGAGCCCTTAACATGTGGGATCTGGTGCTATCTCCAGGAAGATAGTGTTGGAATTGGATTGGAGGAAACCCAGCTGGTGTCCACTGCAGAACTGATTATTTGCTTGATGTGTGGAGAGAAACCTTTACACATTTGGTCACAGAAGTCTTATTGTGATTGTTGAATGAGAGCAGAGGAAAAACACAGTTTGTGTCTTTTTTCACTCTTTTTAAGTTCACATTCAATATGAGAAATTTATTCAGAATTTTATATCTGAGCAGAGTCTCCTTGACCTTCTTTATGGGATACTGTATAAATGAGTTCTTTATGTAGATTTTTAGAGTAAAACACTTTAAGTTTCTTTGAGTTTTATGTTTCTTTTTTCATGATTTTATTTGCTTAGACATTGTCATGTATCAGTAGCTATAGCAAAACCACTTTATTATAACCTACTACAGAATTTCTCAAAATGTCTTCTTTGGATCAGTCAGACTATGGGATATTTTAAAATGTCACACAAAGAAAGCAAAGCAAAGAAACGAAACTTAAGAAACTTTTACTAATTGCAGGCCTGCTTGGATCTTTTACTGTGCTATTCACTATGACTCTTCAAGAGAGATTCATATAAAAAATGTTATTTCATAGGGGTCTTTGACCAAGAAACTTTTTCTTTTCTTTACGGAATATCTTGTGAAACTGTCTGTGGGACACCAGGTATGAAATGTTGATTTTAATATTGGATTTCATGCTAAAAGGTATTTGGATTCACTTCTAGGATTATCCTTTATCCTCCTCCCCACCTTGAATCCAATACTGCATAAACATGATTATTTATCATGACCAAGTGGGGTTCATCCCACAAATGAATATTGCTTTAATATTCAAAATTGAATCAATATAATTCAACATTTTAACAGATTAAAAAAGAAAAAACATGTAATCATTTCAAGATACACACATTTTTTAATAAAAATCTAACATCTATTCTTTGTAAAAACTTTCAGCAAACAATAGAAGAGAATTATCAACCTGATAAATCAGGGCATGTATAAAAAATGTATAGCTAACATAATACTTACTGGTGACAGATTTAATACGTGTTTCCTAAGATTAGGAAAAAGGAAAGGATGTCTGCTCTCTACTTCTATTCATTGTACTGGATGTTCTATCTATTGCAGTAAGGCAAAAAACTACAGAAAAGCTACTTGGACTAATAAGGAAGTTTAGGAATTTTGCAAGATACAGGGTCAATATACAAAAAACGTTTTATTCCTATATACTAACAATCAGAAAATTGAATTAAAAAACCCCACCATTTACAGTAGTATCAAAAAATATAAAACACTTAGGAAATAATCTGAAAAAAGATGTGAAAGACCAGTATAATGAAACTGGAAGCCATTATTGAAAGAAAGTTAAATGAGGTAGTCTGTGTTCATGGGTTTGAAGACCCCATATTATTAAGATGTCAATTCTCCCCAAATTGATCTTTAAGGTCATCGTAATCCCAATCAAAATCCCAGCAGTCTTTTTTTAGAAAATCAAAATAGGCAGATCGACTTTACAATTCGTATTAAAACCAGACACATAATTAAGTAGATATCAAGACTTTATAATAAGCTATAGTAATTAATACTATAGTTTTATATAGAGTAGTAATAGTACAGTGTAGTAGGTACACTGTAGGGCAGTAGTACACTGTATAGTGTACTATTGTTAGTGCAAATAAATAGACAAGTGGAACAGCAAAGAAAGTGCAGATACATATATGTGTGTGTGTATATACGTGTATGTGTGTATATATATATATATAAAAACACATGATCATTTGGTATATGACAAAGATGACACAGCAGCAGTGCAGTGTGGTAAAGGATAATTTTTTCAATATATCATTTGAGGTCAGTTGGATATCCATAAAGAAAAACAAAGATTGACTTTGCCTTATATCATAAAAAAACTTAATTCCAGATGGTTTGTAGATCTAAATATTAAAGGTTAAAAAATAAAGCTTACATTAGAAAATAATATGAGCACTTAGAGTAGAAAAATAATTCATAAATAGTACACAAAGCATTAATCATAAAGAAAAAGTTTAAATACTTAGACCACATTAAAATTATGAATTTCTATTCATTAGTTCATGGAAAGATACCATTGGGAAGGTTTTAGAAAGACAAGTCACAGGGTAGAGGAAGAAATTCGTAATACAAATGAACCATGCCCAGAATATTTGTATTGGTTTTTAAGAGTATGATGAAGTGAAGATGTGTTTTAGTTGTTCCATCAGTTAATCCCATTTAAAAGGGAAGCTAGTTTTTTGAGTCTTAGATTTTGGTCATAAAATAATATTTATAGAGAACCTAGAAACATGTGGTGTTGAGTAGAATCAGTGCAAATGTAGTTCCTGGAGTGTAAGGACTGTGTGTCATTAAATATTTCAATTTTTGAGTCTTGTGGCGATGCCTGGCATGCAATTACCTTCAGCCTATGTATACTGAATTAATGTATGAAATGCTTTATAATTACAAAGTATGCATATAAGAGTAGACACTCATATGAGGACTGGCCTTTTAAGTTTAAATTAAAAAAATCACAGTAAGCAGTTGGATAAAAGAAAGTACTAACATTTTTAGACTATAAAGATAAGGTGCATTTTAGGGATGTAAAACATTGAGCGTAATTTTAGGGAGCTTACTCTGTTACTTAGCTTCTCATAGTGGCAGGGTAGAGGAAAGTATCTTTGATCTAAAAGGCAGAATGCAGAAGAAGGAATTTCATCTCAGGAAACAGGATTTTCTAAGCAAATAATGCTTTTGGAGAAGTGGAAATGGTTGAGACAGTGAATATTTGTGGGAGCTAACTAGAGCTTGGATTTAGCAAATGGCAAAAGAGTGTGGTATATCTCAGTGAATTTTTGAAGCATCAGGTAAATCTCTAGCATTTGAATGCATGTGTCAGGTGTATGATGAATGATGTGAATTGGTAATGATTACATTATTTAAATTTCAACTTTACATTTTTGCAGAGTTCTAAAGTTCCTGTTGCTTCAGACAATGGATGAGCAATCACAAGGAATGCAAGGGCCGCCCGTTCCTCAGTTCCAACCACAGGTAATTTATCCTAATTAAGATGGGCAGAAGTATATATAATCTATGTTAAATATTGTAAGAAAGTAGTACATTTACAGTTCCTTTAGGAAATAAAGTAGCACAAAAGTGCTAATTTTGAATTTCCAGGTTTTAATCAGCATTGTTTTTTTTTGCTTTGTTTTTCAGTTTTGTTTATGGCTTTTGGTATAATTGTTTTAGGTGTAATTAGTATACTTTTTAGGTATAATTATTTATGTGTAATATATTATTTATTTTAATTGATACAGTACAATAGCACATATTTTTGGGGTGCAGTTTGCCATTTTGATAGAAATATTTATTTTAAAATATTGTTTGATAATGCTTAGTTCCCATTTACAAACATGAAAACAAAAAGGCAGCTTTAGCTTTTAACTTTATTTGAATGACCTGTAAGCTCTGAGCGTTAGTATTAGGTTTAGGGAAGGAAGAGGAAAAAAAAAAAAAAAGGTGAGACTGTGCCTAAGCTTGGGAGTGCCAGTACATTTTGTACCTGCCCCTGCTTTAGTGAGCTGATCTTGCCTTGCCCACAGCTGCCTTCCATGATGGTTACTTTTCTCTCCCTCTCACTTGTAGTGTATTTCTCCTGTGATATATTTGCTTGTTTCTTGTATTTAATAACATAAAATGAAGTAAAAAAATCTTTTAGTAAAAAATGTACACATATTCATTATTTAGCATCCTGCATTCAATGTGAATACTTGTCATAAAGCTAATGTGTAATGACATGTTTAAAATAACAGTTGCCACCCCATGTCAGGGCAATACCTCATTTTTATTGCTGTTGTTCCTGAAGACTATATTTCTCAGCTTGGTGTTTGAGGCATTCTACAATATGTCTCATGTATACTCTGCTAACCTTGTCCCAATTTTGTTTGGAAGGTATTTCTGAAAACATGCCTTTGGGCAACTGATACGTGTTCTTTCACAAGAGTTCTGTAGTCAAATAGGTTTGAGAGACTTGGGGAAAACAGTGACTTTGTGGCAGTACTTCCTCAGAGCCTTTCCTACACTAGTGTGCATTGTGAATGAATTTCAAAGAGTGGTATAGGCTGTAGTGTTTTCCAAACTTATTTGTCTATGGGATCCTTTTTTTTTTTTTTTTTTTAGTGCATCTATTGACTTCTCACAGAAGCACTGTTTAGAGAATAACCGTCTACAAAAAACGATCTTTTCTGCTTGTATGACTTTGCTGATTTTGTACCCTCCATCTTCCCCTCCAATTTTCTAAATCCTGCCCATCCTTTAAGGACCAGCAACAAAGCTGTCTCTACCATAAAGCTTTGTCTGATCCTCTGAAAGCAGTCTTTCCTTGGAAATGTGGTGGTATCTTCTTTGCATCTCTCTTCTGGTATTTCTGATACTTTGGTGTCATTTTTATCTCTCTTATTTATAAGGTTAAAATCTCCTTGAGGGAAAGGACTGTGTCTTATTTACCTTGGATGCCCTCTGGTACTTCAATTTCTCACCTGTAGCAGGGGCTCAATAAGAATATGTAATTGAAACCAACCAGGGACTCAATGAAATGAGTCCTTTACTTAATTGCACTATTACATTGCTTTTCTTTGTTATACCTGTCTGAATTGTCTATATTGAGTAAAAAGACCCTTTAGCTTAAAGTAAGGCCAATATTTTGATTTCAAGAAGATTGTTTTTTTTTTAAAGTCCCCATATATATTTATGTTATGATCATAAATTATCAAGATTATAATAAACAAACATATCTATTAAACATAGAACTCTTAGGACTCATTTTACACACATACACAAACATTATTGTTTCATATTATTTCCAGCAAAGGCAATAAAAGAACACTTCTAAAAACTAGGTAGTTCATGTTATGATTTTGAGATTCACAGTTTTAAACAACCTTGTGTTTCAAAGAGGAAAAAAAGTAAGCACTTTCATTTTTGCCTGCTACTGACTCACCAACCAGGAAAGGTCGGAGTGGCAGTAGGAGGGAAAAATAAAAGTGATTGTTTTCCTGTGAGACACTGGGCTGCCCCACAGTATAAATTTCAAAATTATAGCAGCGATTCTGCATTTCTTTTCACACTGTTCCTTTCGTTTATGCCTCCTGCTGCTGCTCCTGTGTGAGTGGACTTCTTTCCCAATTGGAAACAGGCAAGTGTCGTCCCAGGTTCTAGCTGGCTTGTGGCAGGTGGGGGAAGGGAGAAGGATTTTTTTTCCCCTCCTCTCTGCATTCACACTGATGGTGTGAGACAGTGAAAGAAAGATTACCTGACAAGAGCTTATAGGCATTATTGCTTATTAAGTCTTTGAAAAACGTTACTGCTCTCAGTAGCATTATTTTAGAAGACTGGGAAAGGACAGCCTCTGCTCAGCTTTGACAACCTTTTTTTTGTTTTGTTCCACACCACTGGCCTGAATAATGGGGATGATATGGCAACATCTGGTTAGCCCAGTGACTTCTTTCACTTTTGTAATAGAAGTCTGGGCATAAACAGAAAACTAAGGATGTCAAGTTTCTGAGTGTCAAATACCAATTCCCTGTTATAATGATAAGTGATGTATATTCTTGGCATATCCATTCTTTTTCTTGTTTCAGAATGAATACTCTCACCCCATAATGTATAATATGTGGTCTCATTTTTGGTACAGTATAAGTTCCTTTTGTTTTGTTTTAGAATGTGAGATTTATGTTTCTTTATTAATGTATTTTGAAATTTTTTCTATCAGCTCCACTCCTTCCCACCCTCCCTTCTTTTCCCCCTTTCTTCCTTTCTTGATTCTTTCCACTAACATCTAGAAGGTACTGAAAGGATATTTTGACTAGATTCTTGTTCTGTATATTTTCATTGCCTTTGGACTCTTGTTTTTGGAACAGTGGATTTAGCTTTTTAAAAATAAAAATAAAAATTCAAACTGTATAAAAGATGGTGGTTGGGAAATAGTAAAATTTTTACTCTTTACTATAAGACTAATTTTAAACAATGGAAGTTTATAATTAACATTTTTGAGTATTTTGATTTATGGTTATTGGGTGAAGATGGCTATGGTAGAGTCACATTTTTTTCCAAAAAGTTAATTATAAACCAATTATAATCAGAGTACAATTTTAAGAATTTTTGCGAGTTATTAGAAGGAGGATTAATTTTCATTGTGATATGATCAGAGGCCTAGGTTATTTTTTTTTTTTAATTTGAAGATAGTGTAATATTTTGGCTACTTATGAAAGAGAAAAGACATGTCACTCAGATCTGTGGGTAGAAAAAACAGATATTCCTTATTCTTACAGTGTGGAAAGTATGAAAATCTTATCTTGGAGTCTTGCAACTTAACCAGTAAGGTAGACTGACCATTCCTTTAAGCTTCATGGCAGTTCAGACTGTAATCCATTTACTATTTTGCATCTCTGTGGAGTGACTGTGGAGGGATGAAATAAAGTTTACCTTGAGTAGCATGTTCAGGGTAGTAATCAGGGTTCATTGTAGGCCAGCCAGAAAGGATCCCTCTCTATTGAGTGGGTATGAATTTTAGACTTGATAACTATATTACCTTCTTTTTTCTCTAGCTTATCTTCTGGAGTTACTTTCTTTGTGAAATAAGTGTCATTTAATTTGTTTCTTTTGATAAACTGATTTTGCCAAGGTGTTTGTCATAGGCATTGAGTAGAGTGCTTCTGTTTTTGGAAGTCTACAGAAATTTAGATGTTACATTCTCCTAGTAACAGTTTCCTTCATTGAATAACTTTATTGATGGTACAGAAAGAGCAGTAGCTTTTTTGAGGAAAGAAGACTCTTGCTATAGGTTAAATTTATGGCCATGAAACTCAAAGCCTAATGCTGCTCAGCAATCATCCTTAGCGCATCCACTCCCTACTTTCCTGGCTCCAAAGTCTCCCACTTTATATCTTTTCTGTCCTCAAACCCATAACATGTCCTTTCCTCATCCTAGCTCTAAGCTGATGCCCTTGCTCCTATTTTACTGAAGAAACTGAAGCAGTCAGAAGAGAACCTCCACAGACTCCTACCATAGTTATCCTCCTCCCAGAATCTGTATTCACTTCATCTGCCTTTTCTGTTGTTACCAGATGAACTATCCACACTGCTCTCAAAGGCCAACCCTCCCATGTGCACCCCCTCTACTGGGTCCGTGCTACTATGCTATTATTTCTCCCATCTAAACAACAAAATGAAACAAAAGAAAACCCCTTAAACAGTCTAAGTTACTCTTCCTTCGAGTTGTTAACCTATTTCTCCGCTCCCTTTTATAGCAAAGTTCCCAGAAAGGTTTTTCTGTAATTCAGTCTCCCATTTCTCCTTTCTCTCTAAAATCTACTCTAATTAAGCTCTCTACCACACTGTGCCACCTAAGCTGCTCCTGTCAAGTTACAGTTACCTCTCCTGCTCCATCCGGTCCAGTTTTCAGGCCTCATTTTACTTAGCAGCTGCATTTGATAGAGTTGATTATGCTGTCTTCTTTGAAACCTATTCTTCACTTGGCTTCCAGGAATCTTATTCTCTTGTCTTAATGGTCCCTCTATTGATTTCTTCTCACCTTCTGAGAAGGTGACACTTAACAGTGGAGTGCCCCAAGGCTCAGTTCCTTAGACCTGTTTTCTATCTGTATCCCTTACTTAGTGTTCTCTTCCAGTCTCATGATTCTATGCTGGTGACTCTTTGTATCTCAACCTGGACCTCTGCCCCGAATTCCAAACTCATGTATCCATTTGCCTACTTGGCATCAACTTTTCATGTTTCATCCCTAATGCTGCCCAAACTGAATTCTAAATATTTCCCTCCAGACTGACAACCCACCATCTTCTCCTTCTCAGTGGCAAGTCTATCCTTCCAGTTGCTGAGGTTAAAACTCTTAGAGCCATTCCTAACTTCCTCCTATTTCTCTGGTCTCATATTTAATGTTAGCAGATACCAGAGGCCGAATCTTTAAAATATATTTAGAATTTGAGCACTTCTTTTCTTCTCCACTGCTGCTACTCTGAAGTTACTTAATCTTTCACCTATTTTATTGCAGTATCTTCCTAATTGATCTCTTTGCTTTCATCCTCGCTCCTTTCCCCTTTAATCTATTCCCAACACAGCAATATTTCAGTCAGTCACGTCTGTTTAAAGCCTTTCAGTAGTTTCCCATTGGCTTGCTCATTCATATTCTTCAAGTATATATTTTAATATCACCTTCTCGATCACTCAGTGAAAATGGAATCTTCCCACTCACACAGTATGTCAACCCTGCAATATTTTTCTCCATAGAATGTATCACCTTATTACTTTTTGTTCATTGTTTTTCTTCTCTTAGGGTATAAGCTCTCTCCCTAGTCCCAGAGTGGTACACATAGTAGGCATTCAATAAATATTTGTTGAGTGAATACAAACTTGGTTTCAAATCAACCTGTCCACTTTCTTTATGAGCCCTGCTTTTAAAATGAACATGAAAATACATAAATATCTTCAGAATTTGTCTTTCATTATGCATGTAACCACCTACATTCTCCCTTTCTTACTGAAGTTTTAATTTTTCCCCACCTCCTTGCTTCAGCTGGAACACACTTCTCCCCCCCCAGGACACTGCTTCCCCTGTAACCCTCTCAAGTGGAGGCTACTTATTCTCCCTTGCCCACATACATAGGATCAGGAGGTCGGAACCACAAACTTCTCCATCCACAATGCCTCTTCTAGAACACTACTTCTCCTTTTTCAGAGGGGCAAGGGGCGGGGTGGGGTGAGGAACCACAGCTTTGAGGCTTATTCCATTCAACTAAAGGACTTATACCTTCCTTATTGCAGTCATCTTCTGACCTCCTCATTACCTCTCACGTGAATTGAAAATTTAACCCCTGACTCACTCTCTTGCCACCTTCATTCTGGACAGTAGTACTGCTGCTACCATCAGTGTTTACTGATTATTGTGCTCTTAAAATGTACCTACCCCATTACCCCATGCTTACCATTTCAGATAACATTGCCTCATTTAATCCTAACATAAACCATATAAGGCATTATTTTTTACACATTACAAATGAGGAGACTGAGGCTCTGACTAATTAACTAACTTGTCCATGGTCACATAGCTAGTAAGTAGTGAAGCTGGGATTTGACCCAGGTCTGTTTGACTCCAAGCCAATTAGTTTTTAGCTTTCACAGAGAAATCTCAAACATTCCTTGAACAGTCTTATCTCCTCAATTACTGACTCTTGATATTCTTATAGGTACCTCATACTTATAGTTTTCAAGATGAAATTTATCATATTCTGTTCAAGGTTACACTTTTGCTTGTGGTTAGTACTTATCTAGAGTTGCCCAACCTAGAAACAAGGGAGTCTTATACTCATGTTTAGGCATTTTCAGTGTTCTCTTGATTTTGCCGCTTAAGTAGCTGTTGAATCTGCGAATTCCCTATGTCCTGGCTCTAACTCCTCTAGTTTAGAATATTGTCATTTGATGCCTAGATTATTGCAGCAGCTTTGTAACTGGTCTTCTTTCCTCTCATTTTACCATTTCTAGTTCATTCTCTACATTGCAGCAAGAGTTGTCTTTCTAAAGTGTACATTTTATTATATTCCTCGCCTTATTTCTTCTGAATTCTTATTACTTTTAAGATGAATTTTACATTGCTTTATATAACTTCAGAGATCTTTATCATCTGTTCTCCTTTGATTCCTCTAGCTGCATTTTGTGCCATTTTGAATTTTGGACTCAGATTCAGCCATTTCTTGATTATAACCATGCTTTTTTTTTCATCTCCAAGGTGGTAATGTGATGGATTTAGGTGATATTCAAGGAGATTCAGTCAATAATGAGACATAATGAACATACAGAATCATTACAATATATATTGCCTATAAAAGTGGTTTTATGACAGAGATCCTAAGAAAAATATTTTAGTAACAGAAATATATACTTTGGAAGACAATAATGAGATTACTTTGAGAAACATTATATGGGTGACTATACTAGCATGCTTCTAATAATATGCTTTGTGAGTATTGTTTACTTTTGTATATCATATTTTATATCAGTGAATACTAGATAAAGGGTAATCAGCAAATGTTTTTTGAATGGATAATCTCTAACTGAAGGTTAATTTCTACTTTTTCCACTAAATATTGATTAGTTAACTGTACAGTCCCGAGTCACCTAACATCAGGGATTCATTCTGAGAACTGCATTGTCAGGCAAGTTCTTTGTTTTGCAAACACCATAGAGTGCACTTCCACAAACCTCGACAGGATAGCCTACTACACACCTAGGCTATATTGTACAGTCTGTTGCTCCTAGTCTACAAAGCTGCATAGTGTGTTACTATACTGGAGGCAGTTGTAACACAATGATAAGTATTTATGTACCTAATCATATCTAAACCTAGAAAAAGTACAGTAAAAATATGGTTTTATAATCTTATGGCCAGACATTTCTATACTGCCTGGTGTTGGCTGAAATGTCATTAGATGGCGCATGAATGTATTATTCTTATACTATGTAGATTTCAGTTATTCTAGAGTTATTTTAGAAAATGACTGTGTGACAATATTGAATACTAAGAAAACTGTCAAATTGGGAATGACTTCAAAATATTTAAAGTGCGTTTGAGTTGTCTTTAAATTTAGATTCATCACACTTACATACTTACGAGTGAGAGTACCTCATATTTTAAGGGAAATCCTTGCGAAATTTACATGATTTTTGAAAAGAATGAGAACACAGTAAGAATTCTCTTGCCTGCTGCTCTCTTGGAAATTTCTATTTGAACAGTCTGTTCAGAGCGATGGGGCAAAGATGAGGATGAGGCTGATTAATCAAAATAGTCTTCCGTCTTCCAACTTTATTTGAAACAGTTTAAGACAGAGTGAGACTCCGTCTCAAAAAAAAAAAGAAATATGCTTTAATAACCACAATGATGAAATCATTGTTTTTTTGAAGGTGAATTTGATATTTGGAAATATCGTAAAATTCTTTAGACCCAAGTGTTTACTTGGTTTTGAGTAAAGTACATAGTCTTGGTATTCTTTTTTTGACCAAAATGAGATATATTCTTAAACCAATAATTTTTTTGTTGTTGTTGTTGAGACGGAGTCCTGCTCTGTCACCTAGGCTGGAGTGCAAGTGCAGTGGCACGGTCTCAGCTCACTGCAACCTTTGCCACCTGGGTTTAAGCGATTCTCCTGCCTCAGCCTCCTGAGTAGCTGGGATTACAGGTGTGTGCCACACACCTGGCTAATTTTTGTATTTTTAGTACAGATGGGTTTTCAGCATCTTGACCAGGCTGGTCTTGAACTCCTAACCTTGTGATCCACCCGCCTTGGCCTCCCAAAGCACTGGGATTACAGGCGTGAACCACCACTCCCGGCCAAGACCAATAATTTTTATACAATTCACATGCTATCTCTGATTACCATTCTAAAGAAGGAGTTTCAGACATGTTTTCAGTAGTGGAAGCCTTCCTGGTGTAAAACCATAGCCTCCCATGGTAGCTGTTTTGAAGAGCAATGTTGAATGCATACATTCTAATCTGTTTGTTAGAGGTCAGTGGTATTTACATTTAGGATACCTGTATATTTTGTCTTCCTTTATATTGTTACTATGTGAATATTACGATCTTGTCATATGATTCTTATGTTTCACATAGCTTTCTCACTAAATATTCATAAAACAAACACAAATTTCAAAATTTGATAAGTTTTTCTTGTCACATTCATATAGAATACATTTAATCATGTCTTCTTTTCCTTTAGTAAATTTCATTCAGTGTTGGGGCACAAGTAAATAGAGGAGGAGGAGTTTCTAGTAGAGTTATGATAGGTGTCCCTTAGGGGGTCAGGGGAGTACCTGGAATTAATGTAATTTTAGAACCAATAAATGGAATGATAAATCAGATTACCTGGAGTGAGTGAGCAAAAATTAGAAAAGAATGCTGAGGATGATACCCTGTGGTGTACCAGCATTTATGGAGAGGAATATATAGCGGACCTGGAAGGAAGCAGAAGGACATAGCTTAGCATGGTAGGTTAGAGCATGAGCTCTGAAGTCATATTGGCTGGGATCAGTTCTTAGTCCCTCACTTCCTAGCTGTGTGATGGAGGGGAAGTTGTTTAGCATCTGTAAACCTCAGTTTTCTTATTAGTAAATGAGATGAATCAAGTTTTTAACCTCATAAAGTTGATATGGAGCTTTCAGTATGATGCTTGGCACATAGTTAGCATTCATTAAATGTTAGCAAAAATGATGATGATGACTGCAATGACAACATGCTGCCAATAATTGTCTTGGCCCACATTTCTCTACCCATTGTTTTCTTCCATATCATATCATTTATTACATCTTTATTACCTACTTCTGCCTAGATGGCTTCTCCTTTAGCCTTGTTTTTTACCAGTAAATGGCAGCACTATTCATCTGTGTGCTTCAGCCAAAAATCTCAATCATCCTTGATTTCTCTCTCTCCCTCACTCCTCATATTCAATTAATTGACAAGTTTTTGACTCCATCTCAAATTATATTCTTATTACATCTACTGTCCTCATCTCTCTAACTCCTCAGGCCACACCTACTACCTCCTGTCCAGTCTCCCTGCTTCCATTCTTGCTCTACTCATCCTCCTTCCCAGTTCTCCATGCAGCATCATGAGTTATTTTTGTAAAATGTGTGTCAGAACACAGTATGGTGCTACCTTGCTGAAAACCCAGACCCCCTTACTCCTTACTCTTGCTGTCAAAGTGTAATATGATTTTCTCAGTGCTTACCTCTTTTTCTTTCTTTTTCTTTTTTCTTTTTTTTTTTTTTTTTTGAGATAAGGTCTCACTCTGATACCCAGGCTGAAATGCAGTGACGTGATCTCAGCTCACTTTTTTTTGAGACAGAGATTCGCTCTGTTGCCCAGGCTGGAGTGCAGTGGCTCACTGCAAGCTCCACCTTCCGGGTTCAGGCCATTCTCCTGCCTCAGCCTCCCGAGTGGCTGGGACCACAGGCGTGCGCTACTACACCCTGCTAATTTTTTTGTATTTTTAGTAGAGACGGGGTTTCACCGTGTTACCCAGGATGGTCTCGATCTCTTGACCTCGTGATCCACCCGCCTCGGCCCCACAAAGTGCTGGGATTACAGGCGTGAGCCACCGTACCTGGCCAATCTCAGCTCACTTTTTGTAGTTTATTTTTAGTTTTTATATTTTTAATTTTTTTTGTATTTAATTTTTTTTTTTTTTAAGTAGAGATGGGTTTTTGCCATGTGCCATGTTTTCCAGGGTGGTCTTGAACTTCCGAGCTCAAGTGATTCGCCTGCCTTGGCCTCCCAAAGTGCTGGGAGTGTAGGCATGAGCCAGCCACCTCGCCAGACTGCTCTGTGCTTACCTCTTCAACCTCATTTCTAACCATCGTCTCCCTTGCTCACCGTACTCCAGCCACAGTGTCCTTTATGCTGGTCCTTGAACACATCGAGTTCATTTCTTCCTTAAGACATTTTCTCCAGATGTTTTTCTCTGCTATGGCTTCTTTCCTTTCTTTTCATTTTTTAGTCTCTGTGTAAATGTTACATCCTCAGCAAGATCATCCCTAAATTAACCAACCTAAAATAACTATCCACTGGTTTTCTGTCACGTTCTCTATCACATCACTTACTTTGTTTTTCTGCATAGTGCTTCAGTATGCAGAATAAATATTAGATATTATTATGTATTTGTTTATTGCCTGTTTAGTGTCTTTGTGCTATATCCTCCCCCAGTAATATTTGTGGAATAAATGAATACATTTTTAACAACTGCTTTTTACTCTCTATCTCTGTCTTTCAGCAAAAGGCTTTTTCTCTCCATATTTAACTTTGCCAGGTGTAGCTGGTAGTGCTCATAGGGAAGTAGGGGAGATGGGAGTATCTTTGACGTTAATTAATTATCTTGCTCATGATAACATAGGAGAGATAATCAGTATTTTTGGTTACATCATTTGGATGTAGTAATTATTATGCTGGTAATATAACTAATGATAATTAAATGCTACAAATGCCAGGGTCTTATAAATGTTTAATTAGATAACTGCTTATATTTGGTCACTCATTTTTCTTACACAATAGTAAAATTTCCTCCTTTGATAAAAGGCCGGTTTTAATGATTAATGGCATATTGTCTAAACTGATGTAAGTCTCTGACACTTACGAAACTTTAGGAATAGGTTACATTTGACATTTGACATAGTTAAAAAATTTAGAGAGATAATTTTTCAAATAGGAAGAAACACGAATAATTAGGTCTTGGTGGCACATATGGTGTTTTTTTGTTTATTTGCCTTTTTTGGTTTCCAGTGAAGTCTGTAGAAAATATGACAGGAGGTCTATAGAATACATGATAGAAAGGATATTCTGGTTTGTGTAATTTGTAGGTGGGTAACACCTTTTTAAAGATAAAAGATAATAGCATGAGCTTTATTGCTAAATAAAATTTGAAAGATATTTTAAAGTTTTGTTTTAAATTTTGGAGAAATCCAACAATATTAATATAAAATGTAAGGTAGTTTATTTAATTAAGTGGCACAGGAAAATCACCAGTAAGAGATGAATTTTCAATAACAATGAAAACCTTATTAATGGTGTTAATTACTGTAATTAATACTGGCTTGTATATTAAATCATTGATAACAATACCTCAAGGAATCATCAGTACATAATTTTCTCTCTGGGGAGACTATTGAGTTCATGCTGTGACTCTTCTAATTTCCCCAGAGAGGATTATCATCATAATGTTATCCTGAATTATCTTATTGCTCAGTAAGTGTCCTTGCCTTCAAATTTAAAGCAAATTAAGAAATTAATTTAGTCCTGGGAAGTTATTGTTTAAGGAGTCTGCACCTGTGAAAATATGAACCAGTGGCAAACAGAAGGAATTTTATTTTCAAATGAAAAGTATCTATGTGAAGGAAGCTCAGTAAACACAGACCGATATGTAGAAGTTAATCCCAATTAGTTAGTAAGATCTCGTGTTAATGTGATTAGAGTGTATTCACATCAAAAAAATGTTTGTTAATAAGAACCCAGAACAGTATACTGATTCTCTACTAGATTCTACTTAGAGCTTGTAGATAATTATAGTCATGCCCTTTGTATTTTGGGCCTTTTACATTCATTTAGTTCTTTCGAATACATTCACTGAGTTAGTATTTATTCTCTACTTCATGGCATTTTGATAAAAAGCTGAAAAAAAAAACCCACTTTGGTCTCTACCTTTGAGAAACTCAGTGTGTCTGGAAGGAGAAATGTATATACATAATTGACCCTGGAACAACAAGAGAGTAGTTTGTGCAGCTGAAAACCTGTATATAACTTTTGACTCCCTAAAAGCTTAACTATAAATAGCCTACTGTTGACTAGAAGCCTTACTGATAACAGAAAGTCAATTAACACATGCTTTGTATGTTTTGTGTATTATATAATGTATTCTTACAATAAAATAAACTACAGAGAAGGAAATGTTAATAAGAAAATCATAAGGAAGAAAAATGATATTTAATATTCATTAAGTGGAAAGTAGATCTTCATCTTTATCCTCATTGTCTTTGCATTGGGTAGGCAGAGGAGAAGGAGAAAGAGAAGGAGTTTCTTGCTGTCTCATGGAAGGGAGAAGTAGAAGAAAATCTACATATAAGTGCATCTGCACAGTTCAAACTTGTATTGTTCAAGAGTCAGTTATATAAACGAGTAATTAAAAGCCTGTGTGATCCAGGACCCAACATGGTGCCTGCATTTGTATGCCTCTTTATAGAGTTGAATGACTACTGTCAATTGCTACAGAAACAGAGGTAGAAGCCAGTAAAGCTGCCTGAGCGAGCTGAAGATGATTCCTTAGAAGAGCTGACATGGAACTGAATCCCAAAGATGAGCTGTGGTTTGCTGGGTATGAAAAAGGAAGTTATTCAGAAGGCATGGGAATAAGCAAGTGCAATGCCATGGGCATGAGGCCAAAGTTCACAGTGCACTTGGGAAATACATGGTGCAGCTGATGGAGGGGGCCATAGCGAGGTGCAAAATTGACTTGAAAAGCCTTCTGTCATAGATAAGGCATCATTATCCTCATTTGATAGTGGAAGAAACAAAGTGGGTTTTTACTTCCATAAAAGTTGAAGGTCCTCTAAGTGACTCACCTCAAATCTAAAAGCCATTTTGTGCAGCTTAGAAAAAAAAGAACCTGGGTCATTAAGGAACTTCAAGAAACTGAGACTCAGTTTACACTCCAAATTAAGAACAGCAAAACTTCAGTTTAAGTGATTTTATTTGGTTTATATTTCATATTGATTTGAATCTCAGTATTTTGCTGAGTTATTTTATTCCCAGTAACTTAAAACATACGGGACATAGAACATCATTCAACAAAGAGAATATAGCTATTTCCTAAAAATAGTTCTTTACTTGAGTGGGAACCCATTTGATGATACCATTTTTTATTTAAAGCACCTAATGTAATGCTACCTGCAGTGGAATGTAACTCAGCAAAATGAAGTATGGCATTGAAAACAATATACTATAATCGCTACCGAAGTATATAGATATATTACCTGCCTGATGATCTCCTAAAGGAGACCTCCTCTTATACAAGCTTATTTTTATACAAATTGCAGTGTGGCAAAGAGACCCAAGGGTAGTTGGAGATGTGCAGCTATGCTCCTTCTCATGTCAGCTCTCCACATCTACACTGGGTGACAGGACATGGGAGCAGATGAGACAAGCTGTCACTCACCCACACTGCCCTTTGAAGAAAGGCCATGGGGGGAAAAAGGTGCCGCAAATGGGCTGTGAAGTTTACATACACTGCCCACTGTTAAACAGATTACGTCTAATGAAGTGTCTAATGCTCAGGCCATATCAACCTAATCCTTGGTGGCAGTTCATCCCTCAGCTGCCAAAAAACACCGCCCTCTGGCCCTCTTTCGCCACTCTGGCGGCCAAGCACAGGGAGGTGCCCAGTCTTAATAAACCAAAACAGTGTGTGATCTGACATGCAAATGTAGGTCATTGCATATGTAAATGTGTGATTACAAACCTGCATGCCAAAACACATTAGTAAGACTTTGCTCTCAGCATGCGGTTGTCACACTGCCTTAGCAGTTCACGCTAATATTTGTCAAGTTATTGTGCAGACAGAAGATGGAATTCCCAGTCAAATTTAAAGTATCTGAATTGTTTGATAGTGTTCCTAATGATGAAGCTGTATTTTGCTGTTGAGATTGACAAATCTTCATTAAGTGAAAGAATGGTCTCCGTGTGTGGGAGAAGGATTTATACTTATTAGATGACACAGACTATTCCAGTGCGTCAATATAAACAATTCTTAGGAAATCATAGACAATTTAAAACATGTTTCCTTTTTAAACAAAACCTTTATTTAAAGTTAAAAACGTAAAAAATTGCCAAATATCCATTGGCTATATCTGAGAAGGGGTACTTTGTGAGTTTCTTTGTTACATATATATCATTTTGTCACATTGACACTTAATTGTAAATTCAATGGCTATGAAAAGAAATCCATTTACAAATGAACATCATGGCAAGTTATCTCCCTTTATTTGATAATTTTATTTTCATTCTATGTTTCTTGTTGTGGAATACTTTTTCATCTTCATTTTAAACATGTTTCTATTCCATTTTTGTCTTTGTTTTTTTTTTTTTTTAGTCAAAAGACTTAACGTTGAAAATATCTGTGGATCATCATGTAGGGTCCCATAATGTTGGGTCATACATAAGGTGACTTTGCTTAATAACCTGGCAGTGTGGCATAGGCTATACTTGGGAATCAACTAGATATTCACTTGGTTTGATGACATCTACATTATGGGATTGGTGAGAGAAGTGAATTTGATGGCATTTAAAGTCCTGATATACAGTGCCTGTTAAGTTGTGGGGACGAAAATGGGACCTTCTATCATTGTTGTAGTAATTATAACAATTATCTTATGGTCCTATACTTATGAAATGAATTTGAGAAATTTGAAAAATTTCTTGTACTCTGGTTATTTTGCATATTTTAAAGGAAGCATGATCTTTTTCTTGACAGTATTTTGGACTTCTAGAAGAAGAAAACAATGTACAATAACAAAGTATTACTTCTTTTTTTTAAGAGAAAACATTGGGTTTGAATTATAGCAACTCTTTGGCAGAATTTTACAGTTAGATATAGTGAATTTTACATGATAGATGTAGTAAAATTAAAAGATAAAATGTACTAAGGGTTAATGCAAAGTGTTGCCCGTATATCAAAATAGCCTTTCTGTGTAAGTCTAGGATATGGGGTCATCAGCCTTATCAAAGGTTTCTTTGAAGGACTAAGAGTTTAAGCTGAATGTAATGTGCTCATGAACCAGTGCCATTTTTGCATTAATAGGTCTTTAATATTCAGTTTCATTAGCGGGTGCACTAGCCTGGCCCCACAAGAATGTCATGTTTGGCTTGGAGAGTACAGAGGGGGTGTGAGGAGAATGGTAAAAGGCACGGAAGAGTGTGCTCATCAGTACTCCAGGAATCTTGAAAAGGCTCAGGCATGCCTAGCCGAAAAAGAGAAGATACAAGGGCATGTGATAGTTTTAAATAGGCTTTTTTTGTTATATTTTAAACAGCTAGAGATGCTAAAATGAATGCCATCAGGAATGTAAAAGGTGATATTCCAACTTTAGCAATAGACAGTGTCTGACTGTAGTAGATGTTCAGGTAGTGTTTACCCCATAACTGAAGATTGAATGAATAAGTCCATGAACAAAAAGTGAATAAAAGAACTAGGACAATCAGTAAAATTTATAACCTGAATTTAGTCTCAAAATAGGGATGGCCACTGTGCCCCTGCCCCCAATATCTTATAATTATTTCTCTCATAGCACAGTGAAGAGCCTCTTCTATGTATTTGGGTAAGCCATTTGAGAGCAGAAAGCATATCTCATTCATCTCTATTTCCCTAGCAGCCAGCATAGTGCCTGGCACATGGTAAATATCAAAAAATGCTATTTAATGATGTGGTAGTAAACTTCTTGCCACTGGACATATTATTTGCAGAAGTTAAATAACTGTCAGGAAGTTAACAAGTGTTTCATGCATTAGTTGACAGTTTGGACTAAATGATTATGTATTTTTGTAAGGTCCATTTCAACTCAAAGATCTTTTCAAAAGAAAAGAAATACCAGAGAAATACTAGATTGGGTGGGACAAGTTTATATTCTGTGAACTAAAGACAAGTTATAAGGAGTTCTTTTCGTGTGTGTGTGGGTTCTGCAATTGCTTTTATTTTATTTTATTTTATTATTATTATACTTTAAGTTTTAGGGTACATGTGCACAATGTGCAGGTTAGTTACATATGTATACATGTGCCATGCTGGTGTGCTGCACCCATTAATACGTCATTTAGCATTAGGTATATCTCCTAAAGCTATCCCTCCCCCCTCCCCCCTCCCCCCACCCCACAACAGTCCCCAGAGTGTGATGTTCCCCTTCCTGTGTCCATGTGTTCTCACTGTTCAGTTCCCACCTATGAGTGAGAATATGCGGTGTTTGGTTTTTTGTTCTTGCGATAGTTTACTGAGAATGATGATTTCCAGTTTCATCCATGTCCCTACAAAGGACATGAACTCATCATTTTTTATGGCTGCATAGTATTCCATGGCGTATATGTGCCACATTTTCTTAATCCAGTCTATCATTGTTGGACATTTGGGTTGGTTCCAAGTCTTTGCTGTTGGGAATAGTGCCGCAATAAACATATGTGTGCATGTGTCTTTATAGCAGCATGATTTATAGTCCTTTGGGTATATACCCAGTAATGGGATGGCTGGGTCAAATGGTATTTCTAGTTCTAGATCCCTGAGGAATCGCCACACTGACTTCCACAATGGTTGAACTAGTTTACAGTCCCACCAACAGTGTAAAAGTGTTCCTATTTCTCCACATCCTCTCCAGCACCTGTTGTTTCTTTTTTTATGGTTGCCATTCTAACTGGTGTGAGATGGTATCTCATTGTGGTTTTGATTTGCGTTTCTCTGATGGCCAGTGATGGTGAGCATTTTTTCATGTGTTTTTTGGCTGCATAAATGTCTTCTTTTGAGAAGTGTCTGTTCATGTCCTTCACCCACTTTTTGATGGGGTTGTTTGTTTTTTTCTTGTAAATTTGTTTGAGTTCATTGTAGATTCTGGATATTAGCCTTTGTCAGATGAGTAGGTTGCGAAAATTTTCTCCCATTTTGTAGGTTGCCTGTTCACTCTGATGGTAGTTTCTTTTGCTATGCAGAATCTCTTCAGTTTAATTAGATCCCATTTGTCAATTTTGGCTTTTGTTGCCATTGCTTTTGGTGTTTTAGACATGAAGTCCTTGCCCATGCCTATGTCCTGAATGGTATTGCCTAGGTTTTCTTCTAGGGTTTTTATGGTTTCAGGTCTAACGTTTAAGTCTTTAATCCATCTTGAATTAATTTTTGTATAAGGTGTAAGGAAGGGATCCAGTTTCAGCTTTCTATATATGGCTAGCCAGTTTTCCCAGCACCATTTATTAAATAGGGAATGCTTTCCCCATTGCTTGTTTTTCTCAGGTTTGTCAAAGATCAGATAGTTGTAGATATGCGGCATTATTTCTGAGGGCTCTGTTCTGTTCCATTGATCTATATCTCTGTTTTGGTACCAGTACCATGCTGTTTTGGTTACTGTAGCCTTGTAGTGTAGTTTGAAGTCAGGTAGCGTGATGCCTCCAGCTTTGTTTTTTTGGTTTAGGATTGACTTGGCGATGCAGGCTCTTTTTTGGTTCCATATGAACTTGAAAGTAGTTTTTTCCAATTCTGTGAAGAAAGTCATTGGTAGCTTGATGGGGATGGCATTGAATCTATAGATTACCTTGGGCAGTATGGCCATTTTCACGATATTGATTCTTCCTACCCATGAGCATGGAATGTTCTTCCATTTGTTTGTATCCTCTTTTATTTCCTTGAGCAGTGGTTTGTAGTTCTCCTTGAAGAGGTCCTTCACATCCCTTGTAAGTTGGATTCCTAGGTATTTTATTCTCTTTGAAGCAATTGTGAATGGGAGTTCACTCATGATTTGGCTCTCTGTTTGTCTGTTATTGGTGTATAAGAATGCTTGTGATTTTTGTACATTGATTTTGTATCCTGAGACTTTGCTGAAGTTGCTTATCAGCTTAAGGAGATTTTGGGCTGAGACAGTGGGGTTTTCTAGATATATAATCATGTCATCTGCAAACAGGGACAATTTGACTTCCTCTTTTCCTAATTGAATACCCTTTATTTCCTTCTCCTGCCTAATTGCCCTGGCCAGAACTTCCAACACTATGTTGAATAGGAGTGGTGAGAGAGGGCATCCCTGTCTTGTGCCCATTTTCAAAGGGAATGCTTCCAGTTTTTGCCCATTCAATATGATATTGGCTGTGGGTTTGTCATAGATAGCTGTTATTATTTTGAGATATGTCCCATCAATACCTAATTTATTGAGAGTTTTTAGCATGAAGGGTTGTTGAATTTTGTCAAAGGCCTTTTCTGCATCTATTGAGATAATCATGTGGTTTTTGTCTTTGGTTCTGTTTATATGCTGGATTACATTGATTGATTTGCGTATATTGAACCAGCCTTGCATCCCAGGGATGAAGCCCACTTGATCATGGTGGATAAGCTTTTTGATGTGCTGTTGGATTCAGTTTGCCTGTATTTTATTGAGGATTTTTGCATCAATGTTCATCAGGGATATTGGTCTAAAATTCTCTTTTTTCGCTGTGTCTCTGCCCGGCTTTGGTATCAGGATGATGCTGGCCTCATAAAATGAGTTAGGGAGGATTCCCTCTTTTTCTATTGATTGGAATAGTTTCAGAAGGAATGGTACCAGTTCCTCCTTGTACCTCTGGTACAATTCGGCTGTGAATCCATCTGGTCCTGGACTCTTTTTGGTTGGTAAGCTATTGATTATTGCCACAATTTCACAGCTGTTATTGGTTTATTTAGAGATTCAACTTCTTCCTGGTTTAGTCTTGGGAGGGTGTATGTGTCAAGGAATTTATCCATTTCTTCTAGATTTTCTAGTTTATTTGCAGAGAGGTGTTTGTAGTATTCTCTGATGGTAGTTTGTATTTCTGTGGGATCGGTGGTGATATCCCCTTTATCATTTTTTATTGCATCTATTTGATTCTTCTCTCTTTT
This sequence comes from Gorilla gorilla gorilla, assembly GCF_029281585.2. Lineage (NCBI taxonomy): Eukaryota > Metazoa > Chordata > Mammalia > Primates > Hominidae > Gorilla > Gorilla gorilla. The sequence goes on along the minus strand of NC_073224.2, from coordinate 58,515,649 downwards.
TTTCTTTATTAGTCTTGCTAGCAGTCTATCAATTTTGTTGATCCTTTCAAAAAACCAGCTCCTGGATTCATTAATTTTTTGAAGGGTTTTTTGTGTCTCTATTTCCTTCAGTTCTGCTCTGATTTTAGTTATTTGTTGCCTTCTGCTAGCTTTTGAATGTGTTTGCTCTTGCTTTTCTAGTTCTTTTAATTGTGATGTTAGGGTGTCAGTTTTGGATCTTTCCTGGTTTCTCTTGTGGGCATTTAGTGCTGTAAATTTCCCTCTACACACTGCTTTGAATGCGTCCCAGAGATTCTGGTACGTTGTGTCTTTGTTCTCGTTGGTTTCAAAGAACATCTTTATTTCTGCCTTCATTTCGTTATGTATCCAGTAGTCATTCAGGAGCGGGTTGTTCAGTTTCCACGTAGTTGAGCGGTTTTGAGTGAGGTTCTTAATTCTGAGTTCTAGTTTGATTGCACTGTGGTCTGAGAGACAGTTTGTTATAATTTCTGATCTTTTACATTTGTTGAGGAGAGCTTTACTTCCACCTATGTGGTCAATTTTGGAATAGGTGTGGTGTGGTGCTGAAAAAAATGTATATTCTGTTGATTTGGGTTGGAGAGTTCTGTAGATGTCTATTAGGTCTGCTTGGTGCAGAGCTGAGTTCAATTCCTGGGTATCCTTTGCAAGGAGTTCTTATCTAAAAGTTCAAACTCTTCATCCGTATGTTGTATCCTTCTTCCTTAATTAACTTTCTTTTTAGGCTTTCCTATCTCACATACTCTCTCTCTCTCTATATATATAGTATACATATATACACATATATGTATGTTTATATATTTATTAAAACATGTATGTTTTATATATTTATTAAAACATGTATATGTAGGTTTTATATATTTATTAAAACATATATGTATGTTTATATATTTATTAAAACATATATGTATGTTTATATATTTATTAAAACATATATGTATGTTTATATATTTATTAAAACATATGTATGTATGTTTATATATTTATTAAAACATGTATGTATGTTTTATATATTTATTAAAACACATATATATGTATGCCTTATATATTTATTAAAACACATATATATATATATGTATGTTTTAATGTATTCCTTGTTTATTCCCCTCACTAGAATGTAAGTTCCTCAGGTACAGAGATTATTGTCTCTCTAGTCTGCTACTGTATCGTCAGTGTGTAGGACAGTGCCTGGCATAAGTTCAGTAAATATTTGTTGTTGAGTGAATGGAGGTCTGCAAACTTACCCTATGTGTCACCTACATATATGAAAATGATCAGTGATTGTGTGTATTGCGTGTATATTGTGTGATTGAAAATTTTTCTGACATTTTTAATTACAGAAGGCCTTACGACCGGATATGGGCTATAATACATTAGCCAACTTTCGAATAGAAAAGAAAATTGGTCGCGGACAATTTAGTGAAGTTTATAGAGCAGCCTGTCTCTTGGATGGAGTACCAGTAGCTTTAAAAAAAGTGCAGGTAAGATGACTTTAATTATATAAATCAATGTAAAATTATACTATGTGAATTATAGATGAGAAAAGTATATCCTGAATGATTGGGTACTGATAGCCTTAAGTTGAGAATGCTGGGAAAGAATGAACGTTGTATTTTAAAAGCCAGAATCAAGTGTAGTATGGAGTGGAAATATTAGTTTTAACACTATTTCTAGGCTTTAAAAATTTAGCTCGTATTGAACCTCAAAAAGCTTTCACAACTCTAGATTTTAAGAGGCAGATTTGAGTCATCACCATTACTTCTACCTGGACATTTAACTAGATGTTGAATACTCACTGAAGTTCTACAGCTATAGGCACTGTAGTCAGAAACTAGAGTCACAAAATGTACTGCCCGAAGTTAGTAAATGGCAGTTAAACTATACCAGCAAAAAAATGAAAGGAAAATGAAGTGAATTTTATTTACTTGGAAATAAAAATGAGGCAGATAAAATTAGAACATTGATACCTAACTTTAAAATCTCTTATTGTATTTGTGTCATTCTGGAATCACATTTGCTCTCTAATCCAGACCCTTTTCTGTCTTTTCGAATTCACTTATCTTGCTCCAGCTCCTCTTTCCAAGTCCTGCCCTAACCCTGGAGTTGCAGTCCCACTGAGCTACCCTGGAATGCTCACTTGCCAGAGCTCTGAATGTTTCACTTGCCCTAATGAGGTCCTCTGGCCTAGAAAGTACTTGTCTTTCTGCCTTCCAGTGTGTATGACATCAAACAGTAAATCACACAGTGAATCATACACTTTTACTTCCCTTTTTCAATTATGGTAATAGTTATTCTTCACCTGTGCTACAGCCTATTTTGCTTTGCAACTCTTTTATCTTTTTTCTGCAGAGACCTGTGAAATCTAAATGTCTTTTTTTTTTAAACTTCTTAAGATGATTAGTATACTTGTGACAGCCAATATAGAGATGAACAGTTTTAATTTACATTTAAAAATGAAACTAATGATTTATAAAAGGTTTTATCTGGTATATGTGTTAGATGTAAACAATAGTAGAGATACCCGCATATCCACAAGGCAGCTTAAGAAATAAACATTAAAAATATTTTCGACATGTATGTGCCACTCCCTTCCCTCAGAGATAACCATATCCTGAATGTAATGTTTATCATTCCTTTGTTTTTCTTTATTGTTTTTCCTACATTGGTATGAATTTCTAAAATAGTCTATTGTTTACTTTTGCATTTTTTTAAACTTTACATAAACGAAGCATGTTTTATATATGTATTACACGCACACACACACACAGCTTGCTTTTTTCACATAGCATCGTGTTTGAGCAATTAGTCCGTGTTGGTGCATGTGCTGTAGTTTATCCTTTTTGCTACTGTATAATATTCACTTGTTCTTGTTGATTGCTGTTTAAGTTGTTTAGTTATTTGCTATTACAAACAATGCTTCTCTGATATTCTCATGTCTTTCCTAGTGTACACATTCAAGAATTTCTCTCTTGTTTGTGCTTAAGAGTGGAAATGACTGCATCCCACAGGGGATGCATGTGTACTGCAAGTTAATGCCAAGTTGCTTTCCAAAGTTGCACTGGTGTAAGTTTTCGCCAGCAGCATATAAGAATTGCAGTCTTCTCTGTTTTACTATGCCACTCAGAGCTTAAGAAAACACAATATGGGTTGTAGTTATTAGTGTTTATGAAAGAGATTACTTTTGGAATGATTATTCCCTTACAAAAGAACTCTGATTCATTTTTTAAATGGATTAAATTTCTGCTATGATCTCTGAGCACCCAGGGAAATAAAAAAGAAACTAGTGGTATTATTCCTGCCCTCCAGGGGAACAAGAGTCTATCTAGAACAATTTAATGTTAAACCCTGTGGCATGGGTTCCTGATTTAAATAAGAGTTCACAGAATGGAGATGTCAATTTGAGCTGTTGGAATTGGTAGAATTGGAACTTAAGCCAGGCTATAAATATGAGCCCAGATTGTGGTGAGCATTGGAGCTAGACAGAGGAATTTGAACCGTAGGCAATCAAGGATGCATTGTGGACTCTCGAGTAACAATCTTCAAAATCCATTATTTTCAAAGTAAAATTACAAGCTCAACATACAGAATAGAGTGGAGAGAACATAGCTGCCAATCTGCCACAGATTGTCAAGATGGGAGGTTGGATGGATTGAGATCCATTTGGAGGTCTCTGGGGACTCTTGGGTCCCTTCTCTGATTCTGAGTGTGGAAAACAGGGCTCAATTCTGTCTCTAGTGATTATATTTTACATTGCAGAACCTTCTCATTAGAAACAGAAAGAAAGAAGGGAAGAAAGAAAGAATGGAGGAAGGGGTGGAGGGAGGAAGAAAAAAGCTCTTGCTGCATTTTTCTATTGATTGGGAATTTGAATAAGTGTGAATTAATTTGCACAATTGTATTTCCATTCAGTATTAATTGGATATTACCCTCTAGCTGCCTCTGTTTTACGCTGTGATAAACGTCAAATTACTGTAGGAAGTTAAAGTTTATTCTTTTGGATTATCCCATTCCTTTCTGCTTTAGTGTTGATATTGTGACATCTAGTTTAAACCTAATTTCTTCATAGAAGACAGAAATGATATTGTGAAGATATTCTTACCTTATTTATTAGGGAGCAACGCCTTAAACCTTTGTAAGGAGAAATATATTTGCATTTTAGACATATTGATTCTTGTGACATATTACACTTGTGCTGAACAGGAAAACCCATGGTTCTTTATTTTTAAAAAGTCATCTCTGCAGCTTAAAATACAAAATTTTATAATATTGCTGACCAATGCTTTTCCTTTTTGAAGAATGCTAACCTAACTCTTTAAAAAAACCCTAAAGAATTAAATATTGAATTTCCTCATGCAACTTGTTATGTTAAGGCCATATTGCTTGTCTCAAGAACTGTATTACTGTTCCCAGGTCCACTAGACTCCTTCTTGAATACTTTGGTTGAGTTCATAAGCTAAAGTATTGGTTTTATCATTCATTTCTCTGCTTACAAATTTTTAATGAGATACCATCCAGAATCCTCAGCTTAGTTTTTAAGGCCCTTCCCTACTTTGTGCCATTCCATTTAGTTCACTGATTCGGACTATTAACAAAGGATGTGTTCAGCTCTGGCCATTTTCCTGCAGGTTTGCCTGTTACCTGTATGGGAAAGAAGAGTGTGTGTGCTAAATGCATGTTACTTCTTGGAAATCATAAAGGGATCTGAGAGCCTACAGTATATGGCAACATTAACCAATCTTTTTGAAAATTTACCTGTATCCCATCATGGTTCATTTGCAAAAAAATAGGATGGTACCTTAACTAATAAAACAATTTTGAAATTCTCTGTACCAACTTTGCTTTTCTGTCTCTCTTGCCTCCTTTTTCAGTGCTTCCCTTCCTGCTGATCATTGAATTCATTCCTCCAGTATTTATTGACCACCTAGTGTTTATTGGTCAGTGTCTAAGGCTTTAGGAAGATTAAGATAAACATAATGAGACTCATGGGATTCTAGTGGGGGTACAACAAAGACACCTCTAACATAATGAGATAGGCACTGTGATAGGAGCAGCCTTGAAGAGAACAGGTGTGAGGAGGAGCTTAGGGAAGAGGCTTCACAGAGTTTGTGAGCTGGGTCTCAAAACTTACGTTCTTTATGTTGGAAGATTATCAAAAACTTCTTTTGATCTGGTATATGCAATCTCTATTTTATTATATTTTGCTCATTGATTAGAGCTATAGGATTGAAGTTGGTTTTTATTTCATCAGTCTGACATAGTGTTACAGTAGTGTGAATTTTGGGTCTCACTGTTTCTTAATTCTTTGACCATTGTTACTCTCATTTTTAAATAATACGTGAGGTATTTTGATCCTTTGTTCGTTAATGCTTAATTTCTCTTTGCTTACTCTTAACTATATTTCTAGATAACACTATTTTAGTGTGTGGCAGCCATTGTCGGTGAGATTTTTTTTAGGAAGAAAAGCTAAAATAATACTTTATGTATTTATACAAATAAACATAAAGTGATAATATTGTTCAGATTTACCTTTTGATTCAGGTGATCTCAAAAAGTCTTCCCCAAAGTATTCTTTGATATTGAATGCTTACTTTTTATTTACTTATGTTTGTTAGTTGCTTTAAAGTATTTTTCAAACAAATAACTTTTTAATTTCTATTAATAAGTTACTTTTTATCATGTTAAGTTTAGATTCTGCATGTATGCATATAATTAGAAATTAGGATTATATATGATCAGAAATTTGTGGACAATGATAGCATTTCCATAATACATAGACTGATTTTAATATATTCATAACCTCTGTGGCTCTGCCTTCAATCTCTTTTTCAGTGTTCATTGTGATTAATAAATTTATCTTGCAGCTTTTATGAACTTCATTTAATCTCTATAGACTTCCTTTCAGATTTCCAATTGTTATTTGAATAAATGAAAACTAAGCATTTGTAAGAATAATTCATAAATGACATTTAAAAGATACAGAACAATTTGGTAAATTAATGTTAGTTTTTACTTGTCAAGGCTTTTATCTTTAAAATTAAAGCTTTTTAATTTTAATTACTTGTACTTGCAATCTTAAGCATTTGGAAGCAGATAAGAAACAAAATTTCCAGTTTTATGGATTGTTTAACATTTTGGGGTTAAACTACTATATGGCAGACAATGTACTTGACAATAGGGACACAATAGTGGGACACAATAATTAAATCCAACATTTTTGTGTGGAAAATAGACAATAAATCAAATAATTATAGCAAAAAATAAATAATTATAGCCAAAAAGGAAATGACCATGCTGTGGTATTAGAGACAAACTAGAGGAGGAGAGCATTTTAGATAGAGTGTGCAGCAAAGGCCTCTCTGAGGATGTGAAATTTAAGCGTAGGTGGAGGATAAGGAGTCAGTCATCTGAAGGGTAGTGACAGGAAGGTTCTGGCTGTAGAGCCGGGCACGGTGACTCACGCCTGTAATCCCAGCATTTTGGGAGGCCAAGGCGGGCAGATGACGAAGTCAAGAGATCAAGACCATCCTGGCCAACATGGTGAAACCCTGTCTCTACTAAAAATACAAAAATTAGCTGGGTGTGGTGGCACACGCCTGTAGTCCCAGCTACCTGGGAGGCTGAGGCAGGAGAATCGCTTGAACCCGGGAGGTGGAGGTTACAGTGAGCCAAGATCACGCCACTGCACTCCAGCCTGGAGACAAAGCAAGACTCTCTCAAAAAAGAAAAACAACAACAACAACAAAAACTTGCTTAGTATATATTTTTAAGTACTTTGTTTTCTGCATTTTAAATGGTCTTTCTTCTAACAATTTGACATATGCCTTTTTAAGGGGATATTTCTGTTAAGTTACTAGAAGGATTTCATTTCCTTTTAAAGAAATCTAGTGTTAACCTTTTCAGTTTCATTAGCTATGAGTAATTTTGGCAAAATTTTAAGATGACAAAAGAAAACCTTTAAAATGATTCAGAGAATACCAAGAATTTATCAGTCATTACTTGCCTAACCACAACTCATCCCTTGCTCTTACCAAGTATAAAATGAGTTTAAAAACCTGAAGAAACTTTGGTGGAGCTGAATGAAAATGATGCCTCCTAAAGACTTGTTTGTACATATTATATGCAAGATATTCTTACAAAGTCCATATTTTCACCCAAGACATACTGCTTTTTCTTGCTCATGAAATCATCGGACAGCTTTGAATCTGTGTTTGGGAATGACATAATCTAAATATTCATTATTATTTATTTTTGTCTTGACTTGTTGGCTGAGAGAAAAAGAAAGATAAGATACTTCTGAATTTCCAGTTAAATGTATTTGTAAATGTATTTCGATCAGAATTTAGTTTTGCTTTAGATGTGCCATCAATGCTTATTTCTCCCTGTGTTTGAGGAGTGACTTTTGATATTATTGAAAATTCAGTTAAAAATAAAAGTCAATTTGTAATTCTAAATTAATGTTTATAACTTGAATTAAAGATTTTCTATGTAGCATGTTTCTTTCTTGATATGTTGTATCTTGTTATGGTTTCCTAAAAGTCGTATACATCTATTATTCATTCTTATCTCACTCACCCTCTTTTGTTTTTTAAAAATGTTGTTCCACATCATAGAGACATTGATTACTGAGAGATTAAATACATATATGTCTCCAAGTTTGTGATTTTCTTCATTTTAATTACTGGTACTATATGGGCATTATTCTTTCTCTGCCTCCTAAAACAAACAAACAAAAATACCAGGAATTACATCAAGATCTGATATACTTACAATTTTGTGCTTTCCAGTATATCTTTGATTTATCTCAAATTCCTTGTAAATAGCATTTCCTGCGAATGGCATCAGCGTTCATGATGTGTCAAGAATCAGTTATTTCTCATGCCATTTTGATTTAAAGTGCAAGTAGTCTGTGTGTGTGTGTGTGTTTCATACCTATAACTAACATCAAGTTCAAATTTTTCTGTTTCCATTAGTGTTTGTTTTATTGTTTAACATGTTGATATAGTAATCCCTTTGGGGGAATGAATGGCATTTCTATGTGAAATTGCTAAATGTAAAGCTTATTCCTTCAGTTCAAGAACTTTCAATTTTACACACACACACACACACACACATATATATTTTTTCCTGAAGGGCATTACGCGTTCCTGCTTATATAAATCAGTTACTGAGAGCCCTTCCAGCCAGCCATGCTCACCCCCATTAAGGTTCTTACATCACTTTGAACAAGTAGCACTTACAAGTTGCGTGTTAATTTTCTGTGTTGCAGTCTGCATTCTGCATCTGACACTGTGCATCTTAAAGGACTGCAAGATGGTTTTCTTATTTGTATCTGTAATAAAATCTGATAGTAAGATGGCATTCAGCATGGATTTTTATATGTAGAAAGGGTGGACATTAACAGTTTAAGCTTGTCTGTACTCAGGATCAGGTTATTCATATTAATAATTTGTGTGTAGAGTTAAAACTATGATGCTCTTGGAGAAAATTTCCGCAAGGTTTTTCCTTCCTTCCATAAATAGTGTCATATGGTTTGTTCTTTAATACTGGTAATTTTTTTAACCCCTGCTATTGGTGTCCATTTATATCTAGCTCATTTTGTCAAAGCTTGATGTATACAACAGCTTAATGTTAGCTAAAACATACCTTACTAGATAGTTTATGTGAACTTTGTGATAGTGATTTGCCACTCATGGTCCTTTCCTTTTTTTTTTTTTTTTAACCCCTTTTCCTTTGCTTGCTGTTGTTTCATTGTGTTGCATTCTGTTCCATTCTGAAATCATGGTAGTTAACATGAGTTTACTGTGGCTGACATGGTTAGAATTACTGCTAATGGAAAAAAAGAGAAGTTAACTCTCTTTAGTATATGTACCGGCATACATATTTCTTCTTCTGTTATTTGATTAAGTGGGAGAAACTTTGATGTAATCTAGTCTGTCTCTTTTTGTAAACCATTAAGTAAGGTAAGGCTTTATATTTTTTCAAATCTTAAACTGCAGTGCTCAACTATTTTACATTAAAAGTTGCAGAACGTAAATTTGATACTTGAAGTTTTCATTAGAAGTAGTAGAACCAAAATAATGTTAGTGAAAAAGCATATATATCATTTTATATACTGCTATTTTCACTATGCAAAAAGCACATGCATTTGTACAAGAAATAGAAGGGACTGAGCCAAAGCTAAAATTCTTTAAGGCAGTGAGTTTATGGATTTTATTTTTGCTTTATAATCTTATCTAATATCTTCATATGGTTTTTTAAATTAAGAAAAATTAGAACTTTGTGTATCTTTGGATATTAAGAATGATATCTAGAAAAAGTTGCCTCTTATAAGCTGTAATTATACACCCTTATTCCATATTTACTTTTATGCATTAGATATCTTTTGTTTCTGACTGGAAGAATCCTATAATTCTTTCAAAGTTCACCTCTAATGTTACCCGCCACCCTACATGGGAGGAATTTCTTCCTTAGGTTTCTAATACTACACTTTGTACACACATATATTTTAATACTTATTAGCTAGTTGTGTATGCATTAGACTTTGTGACAGCCTGGCTCATTGAGAAAACACTGACTATGGAGCTGGAACAACCTGGCTTCAAGTCCTGATTCTGTCCTTTACTAGTTTTATGATCATAAGCATATTATTTAATCTTTTTGAGCCTCAATCCTCATCTTGTTATTGTGGCCAATACTACCTGTCTTATAAGATTGCAATGAAGTTTAAAGCATCATGTGTAAAGAGGCCAGCCCTCTCTGGTAGTGTCTAATAACTACTTCTCTAATTAAAAAGACTTGGATTCTGCCACTCTTTTGACATTGTACCTTCTTTTCCTGGAATGTTAGCTGGCTGAATCAGGAAGACTTGATCAAGCTGATTACTAAAAATGTCATTAATTTTTTTATTTGTTATGTAACTAGGGTTTTAATCAGCTTGCACTACTGACTTAGATTTTTTTTGCAGTCTCTAAGATATTGCTTTTTTAAATGTTATTTTCCACACACTTAGAACCTTGAGAGATTTGTGTTTTCAGAGACACATGAAATATCTTTTTGATTGTATTTTTTATTTTTATGTTTTTAACAGTAGGTTAATATTTTTCAACCTTTTCTTCATTATCTTCCCCCCAAGCTTCCTGTTTAGACATTTCTTCCTAATTACCTCTACCCATGAAATTTTAATTCCACAAATACAGTATATCTGTTTATGTGCAGTACTGTATGTGTATCTATACTTTATACTTAATAGAGTAAAATTTTGTTACCCTTCTCCACAAAGAACCAATTTTCACCCCCTTGGAATGATATCACCCTTGTCAAGAATGCATGCATCAGACCTTTTAGACATGATTTGATGGAACAGATTAATGGTTCAGTGCTTGGGTTCTAGACGGATAACTCTGAGAATGAATTCTGCTTGCTCTGTTGATTAGCTGTGTGACCTTTTGTCATTCTCGTTAGCTTTCTAAAGCTTCTCTTCTTCATCTGTAAAATGGGAATACTACTATTATCATCCTCATAAGGTTGTGCAGTACATTTAGCATATATTAATTGCTCAACATATTTTAGCTATTACTTTATCATCTTAATAATCACAACTTTAATTTTGTTCATTGGAACTTAAGACCTGAGTGTTAAGGGATATCTAACTGTTCTCTTTATCCATTTTTTAAATACTGACTGCTGAAAATGTAAGCAATGTTGGTAACATAAGATACCTGCAGAACTCCTTAATAAAGAAAAGCTAATCAGAAAGAAAATTCCTTAGTGTACAAATAATTACATGTAGAGTATTAAAATGAATTTACACAATAGCTTGAACCATAGGTTATTATTTTATTAAGTAATTCTGGGTTCTGTTTTTAGATATTTGATTTAATGGATGCCAAAGCACGTGCTGATTGCATCAAAGAAATAGATCTTCTTAAGGTAATTAATGAACTGTTGACTCTTTTGAACATAACATGGTGATAAAAGTGATTTACTAAAATATCACACTTAAACACAAAAAGGTTTTTAAGACTTATGCTACACTGATTTCAAGTAATATTATATAAGGTTAAATTTCAGTATACTGAAGAATGTAGTTATTTTTTGGATTTATTGTTAAATAATATAATCAGAACATTTGTAGGACCAGCTTTTTTTTCTCATTTCAAAGTAGGAAATAGATAAAATGGGCATAAAACATTGAAGAATTTTTTTTTCTTGACCACCCCAACAAGACATATTCTAAAGGTTAAGTAATATAAATGCAAATTAGCATTATCTCAACATGTATCATATTGAGAATGTGGACTAATCAAAATGGTTCACATGCATTTTCTAATGTTTCAATACTTTTTCCAGACTTAGACAGAGTGCATGTAAAGAGTATGCCAGGAATTAGCTTTTTAGTTTCTCATCTACTAAGAATATAACTGAGATTTCAGTTATTTCTGCACTGCTTCTTTTATAGTGAAGTTTCTTTTGAGAAATACTGTGGCCTATGTTGTATTTTTAACTTTTAGTTAAGACTTGGCTGTTTTTTTATGCCATCCGTTTGTGTTAGTGCCTAAAATGAACCAGATTGATGCAAAAAGGAAAAAAGTAAGGTCAAAACAATGTTTTCTGACTATTCTGTTAGTTGTAGTTATTTCTTGGCGCATGAAGTAGCTGGCTTAAATATATGTAAACTTTTACTGTGGAAATAGCATATCATCATAGAAAATTTGCAGCGAAAACTTTAAGTAGAAAGAAGAAAGTCACCCATACTTTCTGCATAATTTCTCAGAGAAACAATTCATCTTGTATTAATATGTTTAAAGACTGAACAAAAGGATTGCAAATGAGTAGGGACTGATACGTATATTTCTACAAGGTAAAATTTTTCTTAGGGATGATTTTATGAATTGGCTCACATGAATAAGTCCTGTATGTTATTTGATATAAAAGCAATAGTTAGATATAGTATAGTAGATACCAGCTGTGTTTTGTCTACTAGCTGGAGTTATTCTAGGACCAGCCATAACTTCCAAGTAGGAGTAAAAAGGGATACTTTATTTATCATTGAGTGTTCCTAAATGAAAGTTCTCATTTTGAGGATGTAGTTTTTAGCAGTTGGCGACCTAATTCTATCATTTACTTCTTGCATCTGTTGATATGCTTATTGGGCATAGCAGTACTTTTAAATTAAGATTTAAACGTAAAATATATTATTTCTAATAAAGAATATTAAGATAATTTATACCTAGTTTTACTTTTAATAATTGTAATATTTGTTTCACAATTCACTAAAGAAAAGTATACCGTCATGTTAAGATTTCTGTAATTTAAAAAATACGGTGAAGTTTGTTCTTAAGTACAAAACTGTAAGTGACTCTTGGATATTTACAGTAAGAAAACTTTCTGATGCCTGTTTTATTTTCTCAGCAACTCAACCATCCAAATGTAATAAAATATTATGCATCATTCATTGAAGATAATGAACTAAACATAGTTTTGGAACTAGCAGATGCTGGCGACCTATCCAGAATGATCAAGGTAAGTTTTGAAAAAATTGTCTTAATGTTTTGTTTTGTTTTTTTTTTCTAATAGAATTGTCTGTTAAACACATAGGGATATTAGATATTTTAAACTAAAGACCTCAATGCAAAGCTTATCTGATAGATATGTAACAAATAGTAGATGGTTAGTGATCATAATTCTGAAACTGGTTTACTTGGTGATGTTTACACTGATCAGCTTAAATATCTAAACACCCCAAAACCAACTTGGAAAGAGGCCAAGATACTTGTCTTCTGTAAGTTGAGTTAAAGTTTCGCTGTTTGATTCTCTGAGCAGACCATGCTTGATCCTGTGTCTCTGGACATGAGTAAAAGGAGGTAGAAAGAGACTCTAGAGCAGCCTGACCTGTTTCTGGGGGGGAATCCATCAAAGAAAGTGGGATTTGCAGTCAGACCTTGGATATCAACCCCACATAAAAGTTGTTTAACCTTCTTTTCTAAGGGCATATTAATTCATAATTAATATAATTAAGTTGTTTAACCTTCTTTTCTAAGGGCATATTAATTGGGTTTAAGTTCAGCTGCAATTAATAGAAACCCTTAAATAATAGTAGCTTAAAAACTGTTTGTCCTCGGGCCAGTTACTTCTCTGTGTCACATTTTCTAAAAAACACAGTAATAATAGAACCTACTTTATAGGATTGTTGTAATGATTGAATTAATTAGTATTTATTAAGAGCTTAGAAGAATGCCTCACACATTGTAAGGCTATGTAAATGTATCTGCTGCTGCTATTATTATTGTTATTGTTATTATTTCTCTGTCACATAAAAGTCTGGGGCTAGTATGGTAGCTCTGCTCTATCAAGAGTATTTTAGAGACCCAGCCTATTTCTAGCTTATCAAGTCACACTAGGCTTGAAGGGACAAAGAGTACATGCTGGCTTTATCTTAAAGCACATTCCTGAGTGCTGCCTGTCACGCAACATTTTCAACTTCATTCCCTTGGCCAGAATGTAGTCTCATGAACCTATCTAGCTGCAAGGAAGTCTGGAAAAGAAAGTCTTCATTCAGCTGGCCATATGCCCAGCTAAACTTCTGTTACTATGGAAGACAAGTTGAACCATCTAGAAACAAACAAGAATAACCGAATGAGAAAAACAAAAGCTATTTATTCCAGCTTGCTGTAGCAAGGGAGTCAGCCAATCATCACTTGCATCTTGGCAGAGAATTAAAAGCAAGCAAAGGAATGAAAGGTTCATAGAGGGAAGAAAAGGGAAGCCTTTGGGTATGCCCTGATGGGAGGCTGCTGACATAGAGAAGCTATAGACCGGCTGACTAGAAACAGGACGTCCTTGTGATTGGTTAGGAGTACATATTTGGCTTTCTCTGGTTGGTCCTAGTTAGAGGCAGAGACAAAATTAGGGAAGCTGTCAGTTATTAATCAATTGTTATAGAAGTTACTGTTTAGCTTCCTAAATTGTCACTAGAGATAGCAGTCTGGCTTCCTGCAAGTCTAACTTATAGCACGCTGGCTTCCTGCATTGTTTAGTGTAGATAAAGAGTTGATTTCCTGGGCAGGTAGGAAAGATTGATATGTGGTTGGATATATGTACATACATTAGTACATATGCCTTTAAATAGATGGATGGATATGTGTACATACATTAGTACATATGCCTTTAAATAGATGGATGGATATGTGTACATACATTAGTACATATGTCTGTAAAAAGTATACATATAAACATACTATATATTATGTTACTTAACCATCATAATAAAACTATATGACAGGTATTACTGACCCAATTTTATTTATATGGTCTTTCCTTTCTCTCCCTCACTCCCATGTCCCAGAAATAACCTCTAACCTTTACGTGCACAAAACCTTCCCAACTTTACTTACTATCTTTATACCCATTTAAATATAAGAATATATACTAATACATGTATTCTTTCTCAGACACATCACAATTTATTTTATTACTTTGTTAATAATTGGATTGTTTTCATTTTTTATTCTTACAGAGAAATCTCAAGTACAAAGCCTTATCTACATCAATACAACTATATCTATACGTACCCTATTGTCTATTTCTATTACATAGATTCATATAAATATTGCTGAGTAAGAGTATGCACATTTTAAATGATAATAACTATTGCCATATTAGTCCCTTAAATAGTTAGTACCAATTTGTACCTTTTAAAAAATAGCTCTAGATTTTATTTTTTTCATTTATTAGACATTTACTATGTGCCAGGTGCATGGTTCATGGCTTTTTGGAACTCATCATCCAGTGGGAGAAACAGGCATTTGACTAATACTAATATAAAACTATATACCTGCAGTTGTAATGAGTTATATAAAGGAAAAGTGTGGGTTATAAGGGATGATTATAACAGGATCTCTGAAACTACACTGGTGAATTCAGATGGCAATTAAAGGATTTTAATCAGTTGTCCTAGTTATTTAACCTTAATGATTGAGCCAGTTTCTACATCAATAAAATTGGGTCAGTAATACCTGTCTTACAGTGTTGTTATGATGGTTAAGTAATATAATATATAGTATGTTTATATATATACTTTTTAAAGACATATGTACAAATGTATGTACACATACCCATCCATCTGTGCCTGTATGCATGTATGATATCTGATAGGTATTCACATTTTCTTTATTCCATTTAAACCTCTGATCACTATTCTTCTTCTAGCCTCCTTGCATCATACAAATCTACCCTTTTCTACTCTTCAAAGTTGACTTTATTCCTCCAGTTTTACAGAGTATTTAGAAGTCACTAGACAGGAGCACCCTCACCTTCCCATAACTGAACCTGCTAGACCTACTTGTGTCTGTTACTGTTCTCTCCTCCTTCTCTCCTGTTACCGTATTCTTGTTAGATAGGAGGGATTGTTATGTGTCCCTCCACCTGGGTTCTCTATCCTTTCTCTGCCTGTATTCTCAGAAATCTTAATTCCTATCATTATCTGTTCCCAGTCCTAGATTTATAACCATTGTGCACTTCTGAGTGCCTTCTCTCATCATTTAAATATGCTCAGGTCACTGTTATTTTAAACATATTTACATGTATGTACATGCACACACACCTGTTCCCCATTCATTCATTCATTCATTCATTCATTCAAGAAACTTATTTTCCAGTGGGGAAGTCAAATAAAATGCTAAAAGCAAGTAGAGTATATGATATGCCAGATGTTGATAAATCAATTGAGAAAAATTAAATAAGGAGTTTGGAGGAGGTGTGTTGCTATTTTATTTTATTTATTTAATTAATTTTTTTGAGATGGAATCTCACTCTGTCGCCCAGGGTGGAGTGTAGTGGTGCGATCTCGGCTCACTGCAACCTCTGCCTCCCAGGTTCAAGCAATTCTCCTGTCTCTGCCTCCCTAGTAGCTAGGACTACTGGTGTGCACCACCACACCTGGCTAATTTTTGTATTTTTAGTAGAGATGGGATTTCACCATATTGATCAGGGTGATCTCGAACTTTGACCTCAGGTGATCCACCTGCCTCAGCCTCCCAAAGTGCTAGGATTACAGGTGTGAGCCACTGTGTCCAGCCTGTGTGTTGCTATTTTAAGTAAGATGATCTCAGAAGACCCTCTTAAGTCCTACCACCCTCACCTCTGCCTGCCTTTTCCTTCAATTACTACCCTAGTTCTTTTTTTTTCCTTCTCAGTCAGACACTTACTCCTGACCCTCTTTCCAACCTACCACACATAATGGCTCTTCAATGACCTCTCTCATGAAACCAGAGGACTTTGTCCAGTCTTCATTCTGCTTGATTTCTCAGCAGCATTTGGCTCTGCTTTTCATACTCATCTTCCTAAAACGCTCCTCCATCGGCTTATTGAGTCCCACAGTGTCTTGATTTTCTTCCTACCTCTCTGGAGACTATCATTTTTCTTAACTGACTCATTCTCTTCTTCCTGGCCTTTAATGATGGAATTTTAAGTTTCAGTCCTTGACTTTTTTTTTTTTTTTTAATGTTCTTACGTTATAGCTGATCTCATTCATACCTATGGATTCAATTACTCTCTATACTCTTGTTGACTTCCAATTTTTTATCTTTAGCATGGAGTGCTTTTTAAATTCTGACTCTATATGGCTCAATATGTCTGTAAACAAATTCCTTACAGACTACCCATCCTCCCATGTTCCCTAACTCGAGGCCTGGCACCAGTTTATCTCGTTGTGCACTCTGGAAACCAGGACTTTTTTTTGACATTTCACTCTCCCTTACCTCTTCTTTTCAATCTCACCAGATTCTGTTTATTTTTTCTTCTAAATGCCTTTCAAATTTCTCCACCCAGCTCCCTTTCCATTTCTCTCCCTATCATCTGTCATTTGGAGAGAGCGAGAGCTTTTTGTCTCCCAACATCCAGCACCCATTCCTTAAATCCGTTTCTCCATCAGTCTTTAAGACGTTAGAGGGGAGAGAAACAAAGAAAAAAGAAAAACTTCCTTTCAATCACATCTTTCTAGGTTTTCACTTTAAGGGTAAAGACTAAATTGTTTGGCAAGATTCAGCAAGCCTTGTGTGATACAGAAGATACGCTCCCTCAGAGAGGATCAGAGTCCGTTTTGTGTATTCACATATCCCAAGTGCCTAGAGCAGTGCCTAGCACAGAGCTTGTGCTCAGCATATATTTGCTATGGAATCTGACTCCTGCTCTTGCTGTGGCTCATTGGCCTTTCATTTCCTTGAATGTGATTTTATTTTACCTGGGATGCTCTTCTTCTCCATTCTTGGCTGACTTTATTTCTGCTTGTACTTCAGTTCTTTACTTAGGTATCACTTCCTCAAGCATTTTCCTTTGACCCATAGAGTACTTTATGGTATAAGTACTCCCAGAGTACCCTTCCTACATAGCACTTAGTAATATAATCATGTATTCATGTGTGTAATTATTTTATTGGTGTTTGTATTTCCCATTAGACTTAAATTTCTGTTGAGCACAGAGACCATGCTGGCTTTGCTTGCCTGGCTATCTTCAGCTTCTAGCTCATAGCACCAACTTCAATAAATATGTAGTGAATAGATGTATAGAAGTTGGTTGTTTTACTTCTATTACACTTCTCTGTTCCAGGGCTCAGTAGATAACATGGGTGGTTGTATAACTGTCACAGCAATTTCCTGCTGCTTTATGCTCTCGTTTCATAGAGAGTTGCTGTGATATTCAGTGTATTTTTTTACGGGAGTGGGGTTGGGTAGTTAAGAAATTCTAAAATTGTTTTCTGAACATGCTTATTAGTTCTGTAAGCAGTTCTTTATAAAATAGATTATATCAGGGAAAAAAAATCATAGGAACTTCTTTTGTGAAGGAATAGAACAATGCCTTAAAGCTTTACAAAGGACAGCAGTGAATGCTTGAATTGTAATGAACATGATTCATTTCTTTTTAGTGAGTAATATTGTAAATCATTGTGCATCATAACAATATATTTCATTCTCTCAAGTCTTCAGCTTAATTGGGGTGCAAGAGGAAATATAGCTTCTGGTCTGTATTCCAGAAATGAACCTCTGGATAGCATTGCATCAAAGATTTTTACAAGTAAATAATTAATTGGTTCAGAGCAGGCTGACAAATATAATTAAGCAATTTATAGTTGAAATATTCAGTATTTCTCTAATTAGTGACAAAGGAATACCTGAGGCTGTGGTCAGATGAAATACTTCCCAGATGAGTTTTAGGATAAAAGGAAATCTAGAATTTTTCATCATAATTTCTTCATAAAGGAAATTATGATCATAAAGGAAAATCGACTCTTACAAAACAGATTTCAGTTAAATTGTGCTGTGTATGCCATATATTTTCTTTATTGTAGTTAAATTGGACACATACATGCTCCATTTTGTAGTATGTCTTATTATACTGTTTATTTCACTATTCTAATGTCAAGAAACATATTTGGTGATGAAGACCCAGTGTAGAGGAAAGTAATCTCAAAAATATATAAATAAGAGGATTTTAAAATTTCAACTTGTCAATAGAAATGTTACTAAAATATATTTTAAATTTTCATAGTTCATTTCACAAAATATACTTCATTCATTGAATTAATTTGTAAGTGCCTGTATTTATAACTACCTATTTGAGTTATATAGGTCAATTTGAGACAAATAGAAGAAACTATAAATGTGTGTATTTAATATTATATATTTTAAAAAATTGTTTTGCTAGACTAGCAATAAAACAAAATGTAACCTAATATTTTGAGAAGAAACTCAGAGGTTTGTTATCTGCCAAGAGAATGTCATACCATATTACAGTGGCTAAGTAGGAAATGAATATTATTCTTACAGTTTTTTTTAGTGAAATATGCAATACAAATAATTTAAATGGATGTCTGTTTCCTGCCAGGAGTTTGGTACTGCACACAATAAATAAATAAGACCATCATTTCTTATTTCTAGGATATTTAGGTATAGGCTATCTTCTTAGATTGCTGACTTTGTATTTTCTACCTTGTTACCACCTGTAGGTCATTCCTTCTAAATTTGCTAGGAGCCTTAAAACTCTTTTTCTTTATACATACATAAAATTAATTTTACATACTGATTTTTCATGTGTTTACAACTGTATTTTGTATTAATTTTTTATTGCTGCATAGCAAATTACTACAAATTTAGCAGCTTTAAGCAACACAAATTTATTAACTCTAGATTCCTGTGGGTCAGGATTAGTGGGTTCTCTGCTGAAGGTCTTAGAAAATTGAAATCAAGGTGCCATCTGGGGCTGTGAACTCACTGAGGTTCAGGGTCTTTCTCCATGTTCACTGGTTTTTGGGGGAATTCAGTTCCTTGAAGTTATATGGCTAAAGTTCCTACTTCCCTCCTGGTTGTCAACTGGGGGTATCCTTAGGTTCTTGAGGCTGCTGGCCATTTTCTGCCCCATTCATCTCCACAACCTGCCATTGTGTTCCCTTAAGACCAGCAGGAGAGTTTCTCTGGATTCAGATCTCTCTTGACTTTTTTGAATGGCTCACCCAATTAGGTCACGACTACCCATGCTAATGTCCTTCTTGATTAACTCAAAGTCAGCTGATTAGGGACCTTCATTACATCTGCAAAATCCCTTCTTCTTTATAACATCATATGAAATGGGAGAGTAATTCATAGTATTCACATGCCCTACTCACATTCAAGAGAATGGGATTATACAACAGAACTTGAGAATTTGGGGGAGTGAGGTACATCTTAGAATTCTGCTTATGACAGACGTTAATAAATTAGCTAGAATGTCAACCATGTTTTGGAGATAACTGTTATCTTCAAATATTATAACTTAAAAATCTTGTTCACATACTTGGTTTGGCTGTTTTTACATTTGCAGACACATTTTTATTTGTCCTTATCCAAATGTAGAGGTTGTATTGGAAATAAAATCACTTTGAAATGTCTTTTACACTCTTGGCCTTTGGATTCTTAAAGCAATAAAGGTTTCCCAGCAGTCCCATCTCTCTTTGATAACTCTGATTTATTGTTTACCAGGATACCCACACTTTCCATTTCAGCATCTGGACAAAGTGTATAGCCCATATCAGACAATTATGAGAACTGCCAGTGATTCCAAATGCAGTTTCCCACTAAGTCTTTTGTATGAGATCGTCACCTGTCTTATATTTCATTTTAGAATTATTCTGAAGTCCTAAGGTTGCAAGTTAGTAGCACTATCTGAAAAAACTACCCAGGATTGAATATTATTTTATATATATATAAATTAAAAATATATATTTTATATATATATATACACACACACACACACACACACACATAAATACATTTACTTAGGTACCTATACATAACATATGTACATCTATGTGTCTATATCTGTATAAATTTATGTCTACATATGGTATGTATATGTAGGTGTGTTATATAGAATTATTTTTTTAAGAGCAATGTTACAGATAAAATATCACTTGGGTTTTCCTTGATACTTAAGTAGTTTGAAGTCGAAGCAGTATAGAACTTAGAGATTTTAGGAAATTGAACACTTTATACCATGAAATGACCGTTATTTAATTCTGTGAGCATAAATAAAAGGTGATGTATGAACTTTGAACTCTGTTTGCTTGGAAAAAATTGAAAACAATTTTGAAGGAGCTTATTGCTCCTTACATTTGAAGATGATAGTGATATAAAGCTCCCTTTTGTAAACCATGTAATACCATCGTGAGCAGTAATTTTGGTAACTGTAGACACTTAAGTAAAGATAAGGGATACAGACACCATTATGTTAAGCATCTTAATTTCTCTCCTTTAGATTTCAATTGAGATACCTTTACTGTTCTGCTGTGTTTTCTTTGTTCATTATGAAATTAAAATATCTCTTCAACTCTCTTAGTGTTGTCTAGTATAACATAGCAAGAAAGAATTTATTAAAGAGGGAAATATTTCTGTTTATCTTTGTGACCTTCTATTTCTCCTCGAAGACTGACTGACTGTTCTTTTTAATCTCACTTTATCTATCACTAGTACTCTGATGCAATAGAAAAAACATTTTAAGTATTTCCAAGTATTTTCTTATCAGTTTTAGTAATGTGGAAACTTCTCTTAAGAATTATTCACATGGCAGCAATGCAGGGACCATTCTTTTTAGTAATTCTGATGCATTCATGTGTTTTTATTGTTGATCTTTTAGTTTTTTAATATTCTAAATAAGTTGCCTTGATATTGGTGTACCAGTTTTCAGGAGGCAACTGTTTTGGGGAAGTTTTGTGACTTTATGGGTACTTAGTTTTCTTGTTTGCTAAATAACTTAAGAGGTTTTTTTCCCTCAAGGTGTAATTGCTCATGAAAAATATTTTCTGTTTCACATTTTCTACCCTAAGATGAAATATATTTTTGGCTTGCATTAATAACCTGCACAATTTTAACTTTTGGGAATGAATTGATTATATTTATATTCTATTATAATCTAAAAACAGCTTAGCACTCTTAATAGATTTTCCAACATTACAGGAAAAGACAAAGACTGGTAGACCTTGGATAAGAAGATAAAATGAGATGCTAGTGATAAGTATTCTCAGTGATCTCATGACTGTCAGGCCCATCCTACTTTACACCTTCTAATGCAACTTAAGATATCTGAATTTTATTCATTGTGCCAAGAGAGAAAATACTTATGCACTGTAAATTAGTGTTACATACCAAAATTTTAATTTTATATAATTTCCCACAATTGCGTATAGCAAATATTTGTGAAGTTTAGTTTGTTGATACCTCATTATGCCTTCCAAAGAAAAATGTTTCCATAGAAAGATTAATAAATGATAAAAATCACACTTAGAACTGTCCATTATACTTCTGGAAGCATCCTATCTTTTTCATCACCCAGTCTCTGTGCATTTAATTCTTTGAAATAACTACGACAAAATATAGTCTTATAAAATTGCATTATAATTACAATGGTATGTTTGAGAGCTTAACATCCCCTCTGATGGTAAATGTTTGACCTAATTACAAACTTATAACAAAGAATTCTAACTGCTTGTCATCTCATGTTAAGACCTTTTATAGTATTAAATGGACCAATAGGGATCTCTGAGGTTTTTTGTTGTTGCTTTGTTTTTACTAATTGGATATATGAAGGATAAGGCATACCAAGAAACTATTATTTTTAAGTATGAAATGTGCCAAACAGACATTTATTATTTCTGTTTTATTTGAAACTAAGACTGTAGACCCACAGATTATATTTTAGAAGTGGTGGAGACGTCATAGATCATCTCCAAACTCTGTTTATAATAGAGTGAGGAAGCTGAGACCCATCAAGGTTAAATGGCTTGTTCAAGGTCACACAACCAGTTACTGTCAAACCTTATAATCAGGTCTATTATTATAAGATGGATATGGATTGTGTTAGTGGCACATTTAAACATTTGACAACACTCCAAGCAGGAAATGCTTCCTTATATTTAACATAAATCACTTACTTCCTCTTACTAGATACTTGGACGAAATGGAGAGCAGCTGGTGCCTGTAATTCTAGTTCTCTTATGACTTCATTATTTCTCATCATTTAATTAACATTTTTCCTAATCCTCTTCAAAAACACCTTGCACACCAGGATTGCATTTTTTTGTTTGTTTGTTTTTTATTTTTTTAACCACAGCAGTACATTTCTAAAGGATGCTTAGTGTATGATTCCCTGGGTTGGCTACACAATTGCAAGTCCCTTTGTTAAAAATTAAAAATTTTTAAGATGGCAGTAACAGAGCTTTAAACCAAGTGCCAGACCTGCATAACACAGGTTTCCTGCCCATGAAGCTGACCCTGATAGTTCCAGATATTTTGCCTGAAATTTTCTTTTTTAAAGATTAACATGTCAAACTTTATGCTTAAATATTTTGATATGCCACAGAGAATAGTAATTTTTTTGTAAAATAAGATCATTTTCTATCTTTCTCTGTTGATGAGGTTATGCTGGGTAATATCACTGAGGCTCTTCCTGAGATTTCTTGAGGAAGAATATTAGAATTATATAACTCAGAAATAAGCAGTGTATATTCTACTTGGAGTTGTAATGTCTGGAATGCAGGAACCAAGTTACTCAATGGAGTTCAAAAATGATACTTAGATATTCACTGTCCACTATATAATTGGATTTGGTCTTGGTCATTTAATTTGTAGTGGGATGTTTGGAGATGAATAATTTTGAAAAGAGTGTGTCTATTAAGATGTGACTATTTTCCCAAAATCTTTGAAAGGAAACAGCTTGAATCAGCTATAGCCCTTTTTATATTAATATAAAGCACTTAGATGGTGACGCAGATGGGTTTTACCAGATATGCCGAATTTCACCTAAGTGAAATGCTGGTAATCTTCTTACACATAAGTCAGAAATAATATAATCTGATGTTTGTATATACATACTTTTATATGTAAATTGATTAGCTTTTTGTCACATCTGATTTTTCTGTTTGAATAATATCCAGTATTTATCTGAATAATTTTGATAAAAGTGGAAAAGTTACTTCTAAAGTAAATAGTATTTGAAGGTTTGCATAGGGAAAAGACTAGCCTACTGAAAAAAAAAAAGACTAAACAAAATTATGTCCAAGTGATCAGGTATATCTGGGTGTTTATTTTTGCCTGCCCATAAATTTTCGGATACTTTATTTTCAACTATAAAAAAGTTGCAATTCTATTTCATAGCATAAATATTGTAAAAGCGCCTTGTCACATATTCTTTCATTTTCTTATAAATATTTATATTGATACCAACTTTTAGATGGATTGGTTACATTATTTATTGCTATATTAAAAACTTACTATATAACAAATATATGTACATTTTTACTTTTTACATGTTGGCATTAGATTTTTTTTTTAAAATCAGAGCTAAACATTTATATAGGGCTGCCTTTTTTCAAGGGAAACAGGATTTTCAAACAATAATGCTCTTTGGTTAGATAATTAACTTTTAAAAAGATATGTGTTTTATTAGAATAAATTTTAAGAGAAGGTTGTTCTTTCTTTTTTTAAATTCTTTGGCTTTATGGAAGTTCCTGCTTTGTAGTGCTAATATACATTTTACCCATAGTAAAAAAGAATTCGAATTTTCATTGCCTTTTTGCTGTTCATCCTCTTTTAAGAGATAGCCAACAGTGCCACCATCAGAACAGACAGGCTTTTCTCATTTTAAGTGTTGGTTTTCTCAAAAAACAAACAAAAAAAAAAACAAACCCAAAAAAACCCTATACTTAAGGAATGGTTTAAAAACCACATATGTTTAAGCACACACATTAAAAATAATGAGAGATACTAATGGCATAATGAAACTGCCTTTATTTTGTGAAAAAATCAAATTCATGTCATTCTTTAAAGGCAGGCCTATAACTAATTTGAATACTTAACTTTTAGACCAGGTCATTCTGAGTAGTATTATATTGAATTCAGCTTCTTGTCATCAGGTTTAACTTGTAAGTTACAGTCTCAAAGAATACAAAAACATGAAAATAATCAGATTATCTTTGTCCGGTAACGTCTTCCCTATTGTGCAATTTGGGGGCAATTTTTAAATTATGCCTTTTCTTTTAGATTTGATTTCTTTTTTATAATGGTATTTAAAAAGTAAACTGCCAACTACATTATAATTATGATGATTTCAAAATCTGTATTAAAGCATAAAAATTTGTTTTCATGGTCTGATACACACATGATATGGTATATTTATTTTTGAATGAAAAGAAACCTGGTCCCCATCTTCCTGTTGACATCAAACAGTCCTCTGATATGCTAATCCAGCATCAGGGAGAGCACATATACAGGGTTTATTTGGACTCATTCCAAGTCTGAAAGAAAATTACGTGTAAAGAACTGATTTTGTAGCATTGCCCCCTTTGAATGAAAACTGATGTTGACACAGTCTGCAATTAAAAAGACTTAGTATTGAAACATGATATGGGAGGTTTCTAACATTTTAGTAAGACCCTGATTTGCTTTTTAATTACCTGGTCATCTAATTGTTATTTATTCTTTGGGATGTAATGTTACTCATATAATAGCTATTGAAATTGCTAATAAATTTATTTCTGTAATATGTGTTATAAGAAAGATTAACCTAAGATTATTAGCTTTTCCTTAAAGATTTATCCTTTGGTACATACCTTGAGTACATATGAGACAGTAGATATAATTTTTTGCTAAGTGTGAAGTAGGGATATCAGCAGATTTCCTTGTGCTGCTTTTCCATTCAGCCTGCCCTCAGCTGGTCACAGGTGTAAAAACTGAAAGGTAGCTGTTTTAGAATTTTCTCAAGTATAGTTCCTCCATATTCAATAACAAAAAATCAATTTAGTTGGACTTCTCAAAATGTCTTTGGATAAATTGCATTAAAGTACATATTTAAATTTTAATACCTATATATATTTTAAAACAGTTAAAATTATTAGAAAATTTTATGGAAACCTATTACAATGCAATATTCATGTTGGTCATTTATAGGTATTGTTAAATGGGAAACCAGTTGCATTTTGTTTTTGAAAAATAATTTTTATGTGTTGAATCTTTGTAAGTCTTATGAAGCTAAGAACTTTGTCCTTGAAGTAGTATATTATTAGTATAGTCTTCTAGCAGATTTATTGTAGAAAAAATGAGCCTAAATAAGTACCTCTGGTTTTACAATTATTGTAGTGTTTGCCCTCTTATGTGCCAGGACCCCTCTCCTAAGTAGCCTATTGGTGCTGTCAGCTTTTTGCCTGGGCATTCCTGTAAGGTTTTTCTTCCATGGAGTTTAGTTTCATTCATTCAAAGCAAAGTGCAAGTTTGACTTGCATTGTGCAGTAGAAATATTCATGAAAACTCTCCACATAAATTCCTTTTATTTATTTAATTTTTAATAAATTGTGATATTTCAAATCACCAGGGTGGTTCAATATTTAAAAGGAATTCTGTAGTGAAACCTTCTGCCAGGAGAAGAATTGTCTTTTAATGAACATAATTATCTACAGGTATCTAGACTTTTTTATTCTGGCTCTTCTTAAAATCAAATTTGACATCTTCCTTTTAAGATAAGAAATTGTTTTATATAGATGTTAATTTTTTGAAATAGTGGGACATCACAAAAATGTACTGTTACACAGTTTCCGCTAACCTTAGTTATAATAGGAAAAAAACTTAAGCCATTATGTCAGATAAAATTCTTGGAATAGTTTCAGTATAAAGATCATATGCTTTTTAGTTGATAATGGTAGATAAAATTAGGTGTTTCTCTGACTTATGGATTTTTGCTTATCAGAATCCAGTCTTGAGAAATTTTAGTTTTTATAATTCTTATTTTTAATTTTCAAAAAGCATTTTAAGAAGCAAAAGAGGCTAATTCCTGAAAGAACTGTTTGGAAGTATTTTGTTCAGCTTTGCAGTGCATTGGAACACATGCATTCTCGAAGAGTCATGCATAGAGGTAAGATAAAATCATTAAGTACTTTTAATCTTGTTTTAAATGATGTAAGTTCTTCAAAGTAAATGTCTTCAAGTCAGTACATAATACCATACTTTTTCAGGTAATTATTTTCAAATTATAATTATGCTAGAATGTTAAACCTTTAAATAAAGCACTACTAGGTTTTAAATAAGAATGTAAATTAATCTTCTGCTTGACTCTTTTGAGCATCTTACTAACCAGTAAGATGCTGTTGGTAAAGACAAGACAGCAATCAAATGTATATAAGGAACAGTTTTTTGTTTCTTCAAATAAACAATGTATATCATAACCACTTAGATTTTTAATATTCAGTATTAGCTCAGCATTCTTTTCATTCAAGTGGTTGAGCAGAGTGTGTTAACATTACATCAATAAGTAATTGATCCGCTGATACTGAAGTGTGAAAAATTTTAATACAATTCATTTATGCAATTAAGATTTTTAAAGCCATCTAAGTAAATAATTATGTGCCTTATAGTGTTGTCGTGGTTTTATATTTTATGCAAATCTACCAGTAAGTTAATTTTTAGTAAGATATTTTATTTAAAATTGATATCAAAAGGACACGTGTATTTTGTGATTTGAATTTCACAGGTTTTTTGAAAATGGAAAACAAAATGCATTTGAAATAGAAATTAATAATCATGTTCATCATGCTACACTGATGATTAGCTGTCTAGCAGAGAATCGAGAACTCCTTGGTATTAGGATATATCAGAATTATTCAAAATAAACTAATTGGTTCATAAATCAAACTTTCATGATTAAAATAAATTTTAAATTCTGTCACGAAAAGTAGTTGTTAATTCCTTTAAAATTTCTAAAATGTCTATCATCTTTTACCTGATCCCTTCATTTATTCACAGATATAAAACCAGCTAATGTGTTCATTACAGCCACTGGGGTGGTAAAACTTGGAGATCTTGGGCTTGGCCGGTTTTTCAGCTCAAAAACCACAGCTGCACATTCTTTAGGTAAGAGACACAATATAATTTCATTCAGTTACTTTGTGTATGTGTGATTAAAAGATAAGAGGTGTACCAATTACATGCCAGCTCTTACATTCTTAATAAAACTATTTTAAAAATCACCAGGTCCTGAACAGATGCCTGCAACTCTCTATTAGGTATAAGGTTTCCTCTAATATGACAGTTGGATACTTCTGTTAACTTGACCTCAGGCAGACACTGAGTTAAAAAAAAAATGCTGATAAATCTGGTTTAACTATTGCCATAGAAAAGTCCTTTTATTGTACATTTAATAATAGATAATATGGTGATTAAGCTGTCTCTTGGAAGAAGACTTCACCTGACCATTTAAAAATACAATAGTAGTTTGTAAATTTTTATTTATTAAAATAAAATATATGGTTGTGAGTGTTAGTGTTTAGAATTAATAGAAATTACTAAAAGAGATCATTTTTAAATTGAGTAACTTAAAAGGAGTGATAGGGCTTATCTTAAAACTCCTCAAATTATATATTCTCCTTGTAAATACAGGACTTAGATCAAATGGTGACAATCAGAATTAAGTAAAAGTTACGTTAAAAATAAGTTGGCTTAAATTTAATGGTGCTCATCTTTGGTGTCATAATTTCATTGAAAGCCATTTTTTTTTATAAAATTGTTTTGAGATATGAAATAAAAACCTTTTAAATGGCCTGATGAGGAACAAATGAGTTATACTAAATAACAAAGTAGTGAAATGAGCATCTGAATTAGGTGACTAGAGATTTTAAGTTTTTCTGGCTTTGTTACCTAAGGTTCCATGTGGCCTTGAACCTGTCATCGAATTTTTCTATATTTCTAAAACAGTACCTAAAACGTAAGTAGGTACTCAATTAATATTTGCTGAATTACAAAATATTGTATCCTAATTTCAAGAGTGTTAGAAAGATAATGCTTTGCATTTTTAACAGGATTTCAATTTTGTCAAGTATTTTGAGAAAATGAAATTTCACAGTGATGCTGAATAACAGTTTTTTTCTCCTTTCACTTCACATTTATTTTCATAGAGCGTTGTAATTTTTCCTGAATAAAGAAATTTGACATGAAATTCCATAAGAAATGCATAAGTTTGCCCAGCACTTTAATAAAGTTTTATTGGGGAAGTTACAGTACATGCAATACAAAGAGTGGAGGAGTTCTATAGAGAAAACCTTGGACTGTTCCAAGCCAGTGCCATTTATCACTAGTAGATAGCATGTTTTCACTTTATATTACTCATCTGAATAGAAGAATATCATAAAAGCATTCTGTCACTAGTTTAGTTAGAAATGCCAGGCTACAATTACACACACACACCTGCACATGCCCCTGCTCATGCACACACGTGTGTTGTTTACATGCTGCTTTGCAGACTGTCTCTGAGCCTGCTGTAGTCATCCAATCTGAAGGATCCAGCATTATTATATGAAACCCACTTCTTAACTGTTTTGTTTGGTTTGCCTGATACTGCCTCTTGTAAAAGTTCTAAACAGAATTTAAGAACATATATGCATCTCCAAATTGAGGTGATATGCTAGTAGAAATTATAGAGTAAAATTAATTTTAATAGATTTAATAATTCATTATGAATTTCTCATACCAAGTTTTATCAAAATCAACTCACCTAGGGTCATGTAATTATATATATGTAATATATATACATTATGTATATTTATATAATATATATTGTTATATATATATAATGTGTGTATATATACACATTATAAATAAACATGCTCATGCCCATAATTACTAAGCATTCTAAGACATACCTGAAATACAGCAGTGAAAAAATAGAAATGAGACTGTTTTCTTAATGGATGAATCATAGAATATAATTTTTTTCACAAGTATTTTTTGTTTTACATATTATTTTGAGAAAAAAATATATCCTTAAAATAAGAAAATTTCCTTTATCCCTTGTCTTCTCTGTGAACTGAAGATTTTGATTGTTTGAAACTAAAGTTCACTAAGCATAGTGCATTGAATACAAATAATTAAAATTTGGACTCCAGTCTACTAAGGCTCTTTGGACTCCATAAAAATCCTACTTAGAAGAATCAAGAAAAATTCTCTGGTAACATACAATATGTATAAAATAGCAAGGATAGAAATCCTGACAGACATTCTTGATGACAAATTGACCCTAATTTTTACTTTTGGAAAAGTATTACTCTGCTATGTTGTCATATATTTTTAATAGCAAATTTAAGTTTTCTTCTCAGAGTCGGCACTGAAAAGTAATTGAAAACGTGGTGACCTATGCAAATTTATTTTGCTTATAGAAAACACAGTGGAACTGTAGATTTTATTGTATGTTGATTCATTTTTTAATTTTACTGAGGATACAATCTATAGGTCATGATTCATCCATAGAGCAGGTATAAATTTCAGTGAAACTATAAATAAATGAAATCTCTATGTAGTTCATAAAGAAAAATCTGAGTAAGTTTACTTTAAACGAAGTTTGTACTGGAGCCAAATTTCTTTTAACTTTGGAAAGGAGGTATTTTCAGGAATTTAATTTTAAAATGCAAAGATATATAGGATTTTAAAAACATCTTATGCATTTATATTTTCAAAATACATTTTTGTTGAAAAATCAAGATACAATTTTAACTCATTTTAATTCATTAATAGGATTGTGCACTTCCAAAACTATTTTGTATTTAACAGTCCTTAAGAGATTGGCAAGTCTTTGCATTTTCAATTGTCTATTCATTTTGTGTCTCTTATTTGTATCTTTTCATTCCATAATAAATCAACATACAATAAAACCTGTAGTTCTGTCTTCTGTAGCAAATAAAGTTGTATAGGTGGCCACATTTCCAATTAGTTTTCAGAACCAATTCTTAAAAGTATGACAACATAGCATAGTAGTAATTCCTTTAATATAAGGATTGAAAATTACAAATACTAAATCTGATATTGCTACATGTTCAAACTATGTTCAGATCTTCAAAACAGAAAAATATCCTAACAGGTCTTCACTTGTTTTTCTGCTTCCTCCCTGCTACCACCACATACATTGTCTCAAAATACCTACTTTCCGTTCCCTCGTCCTTACTCAACAATTACTTCACATTTGGACTAAGAGATTACCCTCTTTTGTTTCTGATATTTTTCTTCATAATCCATTCTGTGTGTTTCCACTAGAGTTATCTTCCTCAAAGACACTATCTGATTGTGTTACTTTCCTCAAAATCCTCCTTGGTTCCTTGTTGCCTGAAGAATGTCATGCAAGGTCCTTGGCCTGGCATTCAGCGCCCTTTACAGTTTGGTGTCCTCTAACTTTCCACTCTGATTATTGACTGACTGTATCTCCCCAGTTCATGATGTGCCAGCCATGTTTTTCCTCTTGCTTTCTTGTGAACATGAGAAAAAGCATGATGCTTTGGGAAGAATTTGGGATTTGCATGCTCTGTAGGACCTTTATCAAGCCATGTATTAACTTTTCTAAAACTCAGTGTCTGGATTTATAAAACTAGAAATGCAGGTAATAACCATCCTATGTTGTCCCTTAACTCCTAAACAGTCCCTGACCAAATAATATAATGAATGCAAGTGTTTTCTTAACACTGTAATGAACTGTATAAATGTTCAATTGCTTGTGGTGGTGTGGTGAAGTGATGAAGATGCAGAGAAAGAAAGAAAGAAAGGGGGAAGTGGAAAAGGAGTTCTCCAGGTACAATTTATTTATTCTGCCTGAACTGATTGATTCAAAAAATAGTTTTCATACCTGTTATATGCAGGTGCTATTCTAGAGACAAGGAATGTAGCCTGAGCAAGACAAGTCCATGTCCTCAGGGAGCTTACCTTATGGTGGGAGGAAATAGATAATAAAGCAAACAAAAAACTAGGATGAATTATTAGTGATATGACAGAAAATGGCCAGTTGGGGAACTAATTTGGAGAGAGTGAGGTGGGGCAAGTCCCTTCTGAGAAGGTGATATTTAAACTGAGATGTAAAGGGTATAAAAGAGGCAGCTATGAAATAATGTCCCAGGTAGACTGAAGAGCATTTCATACAAAAGGTGGATACAGGATAAGCTCTGTCTGCTGGAACTGAGTGAAGAAAAGACAGGGCTGGATGTAGGAGCAATTCACATTTTATTCTAAGTGCAGTGGCAAGCTTTCCCAAGGTTAAATATAATGAGAGCGATGTGATCTGGGTTGAAGACAGTAGCCACGAGCCTCCTTCGTTCTTCTTTGCGCTAAGCATGCCCAGGGTAGTCTCCTATCTTCAGGGTCTTCTGTGTCCTGCGAGTCTGCATCTTTTCCTCTCAGAGTGCCCTTAGTATGTGCTACCCAGAACTGAGCAGAGTACACCACATTGGAACTCATTAGCCCATAGAGCACAATGTTTACACTGCCTGTGATCTGTGATCTAAACAGTTGTTTGGTTTTTTTTTGGTCTCCTTATCCTCCTCCCACCTTCACTTTTGTTTTTACACGAAGTTATGTTAGGGAAGATTTTCATTTGTTTTTGTATTGATTTGGATGGAGGTGTGGCTAGGGAGACTAATTGTAGGATATTTTGACATAAGTGTAGGACACTTATGAATTTTGCCTTATTATTTGTCAATCTTATAAAAATATGTGTTAAGAAACTTATTATCTGTATCTACATCTTTAAAATTTATGATGAGGGCACAACTTTCTTAAGCTTTCTAATAGTGTAGGTCAGTGGCTTTCAAATTTCTTGACAATGATGGAACTGCATTACATTCTGATATTGTCTGTTCTATTTTATTTCACTAGAAATCACACTGGTTACAGCCCACTAAATTGATTTCACAACTCGTTAATGGGTTGTATGACCCACAATTTGGAAAACAGTGGTCTAGGTCTGCAGCGCCTTCATGCTGTTTCATTTACTTAAATGCTAATTCCCATTTTCTACCTACTTTTGGACATTCTCCAGACTTGTTATCTGGCCTGTTGAATTGGTCAATCATAAATTACTCATTTACACAGCTTGTGCTTCTGGAGGGGTATAATAACATTTATCATAGCTCTTTACAGTTTGCAAATCATTCAACTCTCTAAAATCCTTACACATACATGTGAACTGTGCACATGAGCTGTTCGTATTCTAAAGTTGAGAAAACGAAGCAGAGAAAGGTAAACAGCTAGAAGATAGTGAGTAGGTCTGTGGCTTCCTAGTCTGGGTTTACTCTCGCTTGAAGTCTGTTTTTTCATTATGTCAGTTCCTTGTAACATTTTTTCTTTCTTTATACTGTTTTCCGATTTGTTGTTATTAGATCTAGAAATACTATATTCAGCTTTGTTACATTGCTTAGGAGCCTACATATGAAGACACAGTTTGCTCTCTCTCCTAGAATTGACTACTCTTGCTGCTCCAAGATTCAGAAGTAAACAGGAAATAGGCCTCTAGGATATCAAAATCCGTCTTCATGGCCATCTGTCCACCCTTAACTTTAGCTGATATTTCTAAAGAAGTGGCTATTTTATACTGAAAGCTAAAATTTCACCAAAACTTGTGAAATTGGAACATGGCAATCAAGTAATAAATTTTCTCATATCGTAAGAGGCAAAATGTACTTTTGGTATATTTCTGTTTCTTAAGGTACTCTGAGGTCTCCTTTCAGCAAATAAAAACATTCTGACCCAGAGGCAGCTTACTAAGAGATAAGTATCTTAATCATTGAATATTTAAACATATAAACAGAATACCAGAACAATTTTATATATTCAAAATATATACTATTTCTAGGCAAATCATATCAAACTTCCCTTATTTCCTATAATAGTGACCCAGGAGAATCCTCTGTTGCTACTAAATATTAACAATAACAGCAATGGCAATGAATACGAGTACTGTATAGCATTTAAAAATTTCTGAGCATTTTAAAGCACGTTTTCTCCTCTGTTCCTCAGTGTTGTGGGTACAGTAAGTTACAGATGAGAAAACTGAGATCACTCTATTTAAAGCTGAACCTGACTGCCCCCGCTTGACTCCCACTCCATCCTTAGAACTCCTAAACCTTACCCTGTTTTATTTTTTCTTTTTTCCTTAGGACTTAGTATCTTCTGACATGCCGTGTAATTTACTTATTATGCTTTGTATGTATTGTCTCTCCGAGCTAAATGTAAGTTTTATGATGACAGAGATCTTTGTGTATTTGGTTCCCTCATGTATCCTACATACCTAGAAGAGGGGATTGCTCGTAATAGATACTCAATAAATATTGATTAAATGAATGAAGCTTAGAGACAGACTACACACATAAAGGGTGAATTTGACTAAGTGTATCAGTAAGTATAGGTTAGATTATGCTGCAAGAAGAAACAATACAAAAAAGCCTCAATTGCTTAGCAATGAAGTATGTTCTAATCTTTTGTCACCCACAGTGAGTTGTAGACCTTTGTTGGTCTTTAAGGTAGCTGACGTCCCTTCATGTGGTGACTTGGCATTCCAGGCAGCTTCAGTCTTGTGTTATCTTCATATCAACATACGTTTTTGTGATCCCATGAGGGGAAGAGAGCATGGAGAATCACTTACTGGCTCTTAATTAAGCCCTTCTGCTTGAATGTAACAGATTACTTCCATTCACATTTCATTGGCCAAAACAGATCTCATGGCAATGAGTATCTCAAAGGGACAGGGAAATGTAATTCTCCTATTTGTTCAGGAAGAGGAGAATCAGAAATAATGAATATGAGTATTGTTCATGGCTTTGAGATAGAGGAAAAATACCTAATTTCAGTTTTTTAAAAAATACTGCTTGTATCCTTTTTCTACTTGTTTATTTTTGTGACATATTTGTAGCTATTGCAACCAAAGGGTAATTAACTCTCTTAATGGGAATGGGTGGTAGTGGTGAATGAAGAGTGAGCCGTTAGGAAATTTACATCTTTCTAAATTGGAAAATTCTAAGCAGAGAGATTATCTTTAAATCCAGAAAGATTCATGAGGTTCACTGGAGTATTGATCCCTGGTGACTTTTCTCTGGATCAATAAATCTGCAGTTATCCCTGCTGGACTTGCTTTTGATAAGAGCTTATTTTGGTCAATTTAAAACATTTATAATAAAAAATAGTTACTTATCAAGCTTCAAAGACTCATATGGACTAAGTGCCATGTAGCACATTAACTGATTTCTATTCTACATCTCTTTGAGATAGGTATGATTATCAAGTTTAGATTTCTGTCAGTTAGTGACCAAGCCAGAGTTCATTTAAATTACAAAGGACCATAATTTAAACCTGTATACATTGCGTTATTAACCATATTATTCTTCTTTTGGCGAATGTATTGGTTTCTCCTGTTCCGCCACCCCTGACAAAAAAAAACACCATCCCAAAATGATCCAGTGAGCTTTTAGAGGTCAAACTTTTTTTTTTTTTTTGAACCATATGCATTTTTCTCTTACCCCCTCGGTCCTTACGTAATTCTTGGCGTGAGGTAGGTCCATACCACATAGAATTGAGTGTTTCATTCTCCCACTCAATGCATG
Source organism: Gorilla gorilla gorilla (assembly GCF_029281585.2). NCBI lineage: Eukaryota > Metazoa > Chordata > Mammalia > Primates > Hominidae > Gorilla > Gorilla gorilla. The sequence goes on along the minus strand of NC_073224.2, from coordinate 58,480,716 downwards.
AATCATTAACACGTTTGTATTTATTTTCAATTGCTGCCCTAACACATTACCAAAAACTTAGTGGCTTAAAACAACAGAAACCTATTATTTATCTGTTCTGTAGGTCAGAAGTCCAATATGACTCTGACCAGGCTAACATCAAGGTATCTGTAGGATTGCAGGACTTCTGGAGGTTCAGTCCATTTCTTGTCTATTCAGATTATGGCAGAATTCAGTTTTTTGGTTTTGTAGGACTGAGGTTCTTGTTTCCTCACTGGCTGTGAGCTGAGGGCCATTCCCAGCTTCTAGAGGCTGCCCTCATTCCTTGGCTCCTGGCTTCCTTCCTCCCTTTTAGAAGTTAGCAGTGGTGGAGAGTCCCTCTCACACTTTGAATCTCCCCTGCCCCTTCTGTTGCATCTCTTACTGATAATCTAGGGTAATCTTCCTATTATGAAGTCCTCAACCTTTATGGCTGCAAAGTCTCTTGCCACTACTGTAACATAAACAGGTATAGCACCAAGAAGCGAAGATCATGGAGGCAAAATTTCTGCCTGTAACGCCATTTTAATAGACTAATTTAATAGACATTTTAATAGACGCGACAGCTGGGGAGACATTCATATTCTCCTCTAAAGCATAATTAGGTGAAATTGTTTAAAAGCTAGAGAGGTTCTAGGCTGGGTGCGGTGGCTCACACCTGTAATCCCAGCACTTTGGGAGGCTGAGGCGGGTGGATCACGAGGTCAGGAGATCGAGACCATCCTGGCTAACACGGTGAAACCCCATCTCTACTAAAAATACAAAAAAATAGCTGAGTGTGGATCACGCCACTGCACTCCAGCCTGGGCAACAGAGCAAGACTCTGTCTCAAAACAAAAACAAAAACAAAAACAAACAAAAAAAAGCTAGAGAGGTTCTGCGGAAGAGGTTCCAAAATTAGAGGAAGTTTACATTTACTGAAAATAAATATTTCTTTTTTGAAGAGATATTTTGACTTTAGATTTTCACATTTTTATTATAGGTCTTTATAGGTACTTTATTGCATTGTAATTTACATTTACTTTTCAAGGGAGAAAATGCCACACTTGGCTTAATAAAAATTTATAAACAAATCATTTTTTCATTGTTACCTTACTGCATGTTTGTGTGTGAGTTTACTTGTATGTGCTTGTTGTACATCCTAAAAATGAGATAGATTTTTGCTTTAAAAAAAAAAAAGCTAACTAAAACTCTCTGATATCGATCCTTGTGCTAAACAAATATTTGAAACCTCTTGGGAGGAAATTATGTTCTTGTTTTTGTTTTTGTTATAGGATTGCTTGAACTCCTGTTTACCTTTCTCAGTGAGACAAATGGTTCTTTGATTTTGTAATATTGCCAGCAGAGTAAATGCATGGCCATCATTCAAGCTCGATATCAGAATTTTCACACTAGAGTCTCTTGAGTGTACAATTCGTGTTCCCCACACTATTTCCAAGTGTGATATATCCTCTGATTTCAACTTAGAAAATTAGTGTTCTTGAACCAGGCATTAAAACAGTTTCATTTTTGGTGCCAGGTGCCACCTGTGGTCACATACTTGTTTTTCCCACACCTTTCCTAGCACCTCTCGATAGATCTTTGGCTTATTCCCCTTCGTTGTTCAGGGTGGTTGAGAGCTGTAAAGGCAGCATATGTTCAGTCAGTACTATAGGCTGCTTTCACTGATTTATTTTTAACTTTCAATCCCTTTTTGACTTAAGTAATTGCTCTGGTAAGAAGCTATTATCTAATTTTAAACGGTGTACCTTTAACCTCCCAGCCACCATAACAGGTATTTATTTAAATCAGTGTAGCTGCAGAGTAGCATAATTTTCACATGTGGCCCATTGAACCTGGACCCTTATTCCTGGTTTTTCTTATGTACATGCTGTGACTTTTAGAAGATTTCTCTGCTTCTTAATTTGGAAAGATACAGATATTTTTTTCAGTTGTATTTCACAGTGGTCAGTTATAATGAAATAACCATCTGCTTAAATGCAAGAGACAAGAACTACTTAGGTATGAATTCCAGGTCTACAGCTTACCAGTTTTATGATCTTTGGCAAGTTACCTGACCAACTTCCCTATGCCTTCTCTCTAAAGCAGTATAATAGTTGAAACATCTTATAAAACTACCTTATAATAGTCCCCGTTTTCACTGGACTGTGAGCCCCACAAGATCAAGGATTTGTCCTGTTTACTTCTGTCACCACAGGACCTAGAATTGTGTATGCCATGCAACAGGGCATGGTAAACTTTTGTTAAAATTCAGCAAGATAATACATAGGATGCATTGAACACAGGGCCTGGAGCACAGCAACAATAACAATAAAATATGCTTAGGTGTTTTTCCTCAGCATTATTAAAGCTCTTAAATGTTATCGGTTGCACTTCAAAGATGACAAATTTTATTTTATAAATGTCTTTTGCAGAAGAAATATTGATCTCCTGCTCAGCCATTCTATATTGACCTCAGTTAATACTACTTACAATGAAATAAATTTGGCCTCTCTCCATTCTGTCTGCCAACATAATTTCTGGGCTGACTCATGAGTATGAAGGAAAGAATGGAAATTAAGTCCTATTCCCTGAAGTTGTGTGTGTGTGTGTGTGTGTGTGTGTGTGTGTGTGTGTGTGTGTGTGTTTATATCGAACTGAGGTGTAAGATGACTTGTCTCCTTTTAATTTTCCCAACAAGGAATATTCAAAGCTTTCTTTTCTGTAGTTTGCTCTGATTCTAGGAGAAAGAAACTATATTTCTAAACTCAGTTCATTTGTTTGTACTCTCCGACTTAAAACACTCTCACTCGCTGTCCTAAGTAATAGTTTAAAAAGGACAATTTTTTTTTCCATTTTGTTTTCCAGATGGATTTTTGTAGAGTTTCTATAAGTGGTACAGAATTTTAAAGCAAAAGGGACCTCAGAGATCAGCTCATCTTTCTCATCACTTTATCTTACAGATGAGGGAAGGAAATAAAAAGAGAAGTTAAATGGTCCTAACTAGTTAGTGGCAAATGTAAGATGTGAAAGAGATTTATCTTTCACTGGTTTTGTGCTGCCTCCCTTGTTTAAAAAACACACAAAAAAGCAATCCAAAGCTAACTGCAGATGAGGATGCTTCAGTCATTGTTTTCTTTTTTTCATTCAAATTTTTGCAGAGATTACAGTGCTAAAATGTTAGCTAAACTATTCTGTATATAACCTGCTCTGATGAAAATTATCAATTTAGTGATATCTTCCATAATAGCAACATGTTAGCAGAACTTGTTGGTTCTCTTAAACATATTGCAGAACTTCTAAATATCAGTCTTCATTTTATTCAGGATAAAGATTGGAATATATTTATTGTTTATGGAGTATATACCATATAAAACTTTTCTCATATTGCTAGAATAAGTCAATGTAATGAAAGGGATTTTTACATATGGATGACTGCCTTAGTATATTTTAATGTAATATTAATATAGAATAAAGAAAGGTCAGGTAAGATTTTTAGTTGTTACCAGTTTTCCTCTAATGTCAGCCTCTGTTTTTTATAATGTTATCATCCATTTCCTACTTTTATTCATGTCCGAAGGTTAAAGCGGCATAAGTATCTGCTATTGCAAAGTGTACTTTCATTTTACCTACAATCATAAATTCTTGAAAGATAAGTGGAATTGCATGTGCTGTAGTCTTCAAGCTTCTCAATACATAGGACAGTAATTCGCATGATCATTTTAATGTCCAATCATATCACTCTATAACTCTCTTTTCTTGTACAGCTGTTAAAAGAAGTCACAACATTCTTGAGGCAACAGTAATCGTAGACACAGCTGTCATGAATCTCTGAAAAAGGTTTTTGGAAATAATTGTATCTTCATTAATTTTGAAATGTTGAAAACATATCACTGCATTTAAATGTACTGCAAATTTTCCTGAGCACTTAAACTTTTAGGCCTCTCTGCTAGATAGAGAGAGAGGTAAGGACGAATCAGTTTACGTGATGGGGCTGAACCTCTTTGCTCAGTGTCAGTCAGCGTGAGTCCTTGTCCAGAACGGAGGGGCATATGAGGAAGCGTGTCAGGAGACAGTAGAACCTCCCTCTTAGGCCTGTGTTCCCTAGTGAATTATGAATTTATCCTATTAATAATTATAGTGCAGAATACAAAGTTACTCATCTTATATAATGACTGTTGGAAATTTGTTGATCAAAGAGGTGAGTAGCATCCTTAGCTTTACATTTTAATATATACTAATGAATATATGTAGTTTAAATATTGAAATAAAACATGCTTATTTAATATAAAGAGGCTTGTTATTTATAATATTAAGAATCAGTATCTAAATTTAAAGTATCAGTGTTAACTGAGTGTGTAACTTTTTGCAGTGACCTCCAGCAGCTCACTGAAAAAGGATTTTTGTACATTAACATTTTTTACATTTTAAGTTTAGCTTAGTAGAATTCCTAATCATTCTTTTCCTCTGCTCCCTTCACTTGGGTCGTCCTTGAGTTCAGTTTGTGTTGCAGTTAAGGTGTTATGCTGGGGCTAATCTCTGTAAAATGCTAGCATTTGTTCTTCTTTTTCCTTATCATCAATCTTTCACACTCATGTCAAACCCCTAATGTATCAGCAGGTTTCCCAGAGCTACTGGTTAAAATTACCTTTGCTTTTGGTAAACTCTGAACCTTCAAGCCTCAGTGTTTTCAGTTGCCCCCCTGTGGATTCTGTGAAGCCTCTCTCTGCACATTCCTCACTGCCAGTCACTTGCTTTATGTCCTGAAACCAGGAGCAGAGCCCGTTTATTATTCCAACTGTACCTACCATCCTTCCTTAAATGGAGAGAATGTGTGAATATTTCCAATAATTGGTGTCACTTATGCAAACTACAGGTGAAAGTAGTTAGAACTCCCAAAGCTAGATAGCTTGTGTTTATTTTACGCAGTAATAATACAGATTCTTTAAACCCAGCTGTTTTCCAAAGTTCTTTGCTTTTCTGACACTATAGAAATTGGCGTATTTACCTGTTTGTCTTCAAAGTAAATGCTACAATTTAATAATTTATGTCTTAAAGTTTGTCTCATTAATTTTCGTATATTGATAGTTCGTATTTTATTTAAGTTTCTTATCCTTCTGTTTGCATACTTTTTTTTTAACGTTTCTTCATCACTTTCATAAATACTTTTCCTTCATCCAGTCTGACTAGGGCTATCCATGATTAGTAAAAATGGATTCCGATACAGGTAGGATATCATGGGTCATGGTACATGATGTTTTCACCTTTAGCTTAGTATAGTTTCCACACATAACTATTAGGTTATAACTTTATTCTTTTGGCAAACTGACTCCTGCCTTTGAGTATAGTCCTTTGATTATTGGTGTGAATCTTTTTGTTGCTTCTGACTAAAGACCCCTATTCAGTCTTGTTAGTCTTATTTAAGATTTATAGTAAACACCTGGGGAGGTCTTGAAAATTAATAGAAAAAGGAAAATGCCCTTTTCTTTTTGAGTAGCAACATATTTTTGGTAGCCCTTCCCTCAGGTAAATAAGATTCTAAATATTCTTAAACTTTGACTTTCTATTTGGCAAAAAGCCTTAGACTAATGATGATGAAATAGCCATCTAAGTTTGAAATTAAAGATACTCACTTTGATAGTCACTTAAATATTTTTACACTTCAAAGTGTAACATATATGCTTTTGTTTATTTTCAAGTGTTTAATAGCATCTTCTAAAACAGTCATTAAAAAAAGAAAAAGTATTAGCACATCAAAGCAAGCAAACAAAAACAAAAATTATCTTGAGTGTCTTGTCTCTAAAAAGGTCTCAGTAGTAACAATAACTCAAGACATTTTTCCAGAGATGCCAGTGCCCTTTCACATTTGTTATTATATCATCCTTTGATGTACAAAAGTCTGTGGTATTCTTTCTAAAGTGGAAGTAAGGCATCAAGTGTTATATCATTTGTTAACAGCCACACTGTGTTCTAAAGGATGTTTCTGTAAAAGTTAAAAAATATGATTGATTTACTCATACTCTACTAAATTGTTATATTATTTATTTTTAAATAAATTATCATGCTTAATTATTTGGGATATTCAAGCCCTATTTTTTTTTAAAAATAAAGCCAACATGAATCATTTAAGTAGGTATTCTTGGCAGAATTACTTTTTTTCCCTTAGTTATGCTCCGTTGATTCTTCTTGGATTGATCAAAAGGAAATAAAGTTTAACCCACCGCATTGTTTAGTGCAGTTGTTAGTGTACTATTTAAGGGTCAAGGAGTAAAGAAGAAATTTAAAAGTTTTTAGTATTCTCAAAAACAGCTTTTGATCCTAATGAATTATTTTGGTGATGTTTTCAAATTCAAAATTTTGTATGCAGTTTCTTACCACAGCTGCATCTTTATTTTTATATACCTCTTACTTTATTTGGTTTGTTTTTTTGCAGTTGGTACGCCTTATTACATGTCTCCAGAGAGAATACATGAAAATGGATACAACTTCAAATCTGACATCTGGTCTCTTGGCTGTCTACTATATGAGGTAGGTAATGTTGATAAATTCCAAATATTGATGCAGTTTTACTTAGTATATTTCCTCTATCCTTATAGTATATACTTACTTTTTTCTGGATGTTTAAGAATCACCTTTTTAATTATGAAGAATTTTCGTTGGGTTAATAACTTTGTGTAATGGAATTTAATAACTATACATTCCTACACATCTAATATATTTTTAAATTGTGTTCTTTTGATGAGAAGTTTATTTTTAAAGCATTAACTTTTATGTTAATATAACGCCTTTCTGTATATCTTGCATTTGTAAAAATATACGTTTGAACATCTGTAAATCTTGATCCATGCATTACAGGAGTGGCATAATGGATTGGATTTAATGTATGAAAGTATGGTAAATATTTTTATCAATATTTTGTTTCACTTTTACACAGGTGTAATTTAGCATTAAGGATAGTATGCAAACAGATAGTTCTTCTAGGTTATCAATTTAGTTTCCATGAATAACAATTTGTATTGATAAAGCTCAGTGAAATACTCTCTCTTTTGTTCTACTGGTGATCATTTATCAAAGGAAGATGGAATCATGTAGGTAGGTCCTCTAGAAATGTTGCACTGTAATAATTTGGGTGGATAAAAGAAAACATGTTAGTAACACATTTTACATCTGTGTTGGTATAAAAGTATCTCAAGCTAGTGACTTCTGTAATTTTGTTTTTTTAATTGAATGATAATTTTCCTAGGAAGATAGGCTTCGAGTCAAAGCTGTTAATTAAAAATTAGTCTATATCTAAGCAGGTTTTAATAAAGTGAGGAAATGTAATACATGGAAGCATTTTCATATCCCTGTGTAGGAATCATTTTCATATCTCTGTGTATATGAGGGAAGTCTAAAGAGGATAAATAGAAACCAATGTATTTCCTACTATATATATTTCCTGTCTCTTGTCCTCCAGAATTAAATGAAATATATGATGAAATCATCTATTTTAATTGTGCCACCATTACTTGGAAGTAGAACATTAGGAGGTGTTTTTTGACTCTTTAAAAATGTATGTCATGATCTTTTATTATTTTATTCATTGCAGATTCAAATTTCCTTAATTTAAGGAACCTGAAATGATTTGTTTTGTCCTTCCTACTAAAGTGACTAACAACTACTTAAAATGAAAGGATTTTTAAATCTTCTTAAATAAACTCATACTTTGGATAATTTTTGTTATGAAAAATTATGAGTCAGTAATGTAACAAAACATGTTTTTATATGTGCACATGAGATTACAAGAAATTATGCTCACTGTGTTATATTTTGTTAATAATTTGGTACAATCCTAAAAAGAACTGGATTGTTTATATTGTTACTATAATGTTTAAAAGTTAGTCACTCTGTACATTTAAAATATTTTATATTTGTTTAGTTAACCTTAGATTCCTTTAGGCCGTAGTCTAATATTATCAAAGCAACATATTCTCTTCAAATCCCTAAAAGTAAACAGCAAGTTGGTTTCCAATAACTAGATTAAATTTAGCAATAAAAAAGAAAAAGTTCTGTTGAGGTAGTAAGTGGTTTTTGAGAGGAAGTTTGCATAATTCTTTTAGATCTAGCATACTCATGTCAAAACTGAAATAATTTATCACATTTTGAATTTGCCTTTGAGAGACGGTGTCCCTTTTTTGTGTGGACTTAAAATGCCACAAAAATAAAAATAACATCTTTGGACATTTCTACATCCATGAGTTATATGTATTGTGGATGATTTTGAGTTAAAGTATCTATCATGCTAATGTTAGTTTTCATCTCAACGCATTTTCTTGATTTCTCCATGCAAATCTTTTAGAAGAACTAGAATTTTTCTAAAGCTTTAATTTAAATTTATGTTCTGTCTCCTTTCAGTTGTGTTTCAATGTACTGTTAATAGAAATAGCTAACAGTTTGGCTTTTAAAAATTGGTCATAACATCACGTATTTTGTATTTCTACCCACTAAAAAATTACTATTAACAATGAAGACGTAGGAAGCCTTTTTTGAAAATGTATTTTAAACTCAGAAAATTAGACTTTCAAATATTCCTGAAACCTCAAAAAAAAAAAAAAACTAGCAGTACAGTTTTAATTGATATGCAACAAAGTAGACTTTACTAATTAAAATCAAGATGCTGTGCTTTTGCTACACGGACCTTTACATGGAAAAGTAGGTTTTACACATTTCCTTTATTGTTCAGCGCAGCAATTGCATCCTTACAGGGTTGTAGGTTGGTGGCTTACAGTTCAAAAAAAAAGAGAGCTGCCACCAGCCCCGAAGACAGACAGTGGGCTTTCGTCCCTCCGACACCCCCAGAATACTAATCAGGAAAGTCAGACCCTGGAGGTCAGGGAGTAAGTCAATCATTCTAGCGATCGTCTCAGTGTGGAGGATCAAATTAGCCTGAAAAATTCAGCTGCTGGGAGGAGAGGGCGAGCAGCTGTCAGGGGCAGCATCGAGATGCACTAATGAACCAGATGAATAGTGCAAAAGCTTGAAAATAAAAACAGGACAGTTGACATTTTTCATCTGTCAAAGCAGGAGATGCATGAAAATATACTATTCCTGTTTAACTCCTTAGGGGACATTCAGATTTTTTTTTTTTTTTTAACACTCTGCAGTACTGAGAAAAAGGACTATAATGAATGCCTAGAATATGATAATGAATATATGTACATTTAAGGTTTTGCAAACACGGAGAGACTATAGTTTATATATACAGTGTATTTTTAAGGTAACATTTATCTTAAAGTGTCCTTGCATTTAAAACAAAAACCACTATTATTATTATTATTATTATTGTGGTTCTTTTAGAAATTTCCTCTCAGAGTGTTTTGTATGATTAGGGGCATTCAGATTGTTTTTAACTTTTTTCTCGTCATGTGAAACAACTCTTCCTAAGGTACTTCTATATAGTTGTGTGTACGTTTTATGTAAAACATAGGCAAGATAAAAATGTGTTGAGCTACTTTCCAGTTTTGATTTCCAATCCCATCCCCTTCTCATCAAGGCTCTGAAGGAGTTAAAGCTCTGTCTGGAGCACAGAAGACAGATGAGAGCCATTTTCAGCTTGTCCTGTCCCCACTGACGCTCACTGAGTAGCACAGCATGGACTAGCGTGTTTCACACACACTCTGCCTGTCTGGGGAATGTACACATTGTCCTTCCAAAATCAAACTTATTAGCACATGTAGAAAAGGGTGACTGACTTTGGGGCAGCCTGGCACTCTGTGTTGTATTCTTGCTGCTGTGGTTCAAAGATTTAGAAGGTTTTGAACAGGATGCGAACATTTTAAATTGAATTTTTAGTTTGTAACACTGCTTACCACAGTACTTGCTTGCACTTTAAATGTCAAGTTAGAACCTTGTCTTAAAATAAATTTAAATTCAATAATGTCTTTTTTAAAGTTGTTCATCCTTTGGGTCGTGTTTTTCTGCATAAAAATCTCATTTGGAAGCCTTGAATTACAGCTATGACTCATACAGCTTTTGAACATATTTAATTTAATGTTTTTGAGACATTATCAAAAGAAAAGAGTTCTAATTCATTGTAAACTATTTGGGGATCAGTTATTGCATTTAAATTGAAAAGACTGTTTTTTCTCAGAATAACCTTTATCTTCAGAAACTATTATGCAGGAGAAAATGCTCTGCATTCTCTTCCCTATGCTAGATTATAATTCAGTTTTAACTTCAGTTTCATGTTTGTTCTGTATGGTTGAGCTACACCTTGTGATGACTGTTTTGTTGTGATATATAGTAGTTGTTTTGTGTCATTATAGGTACAAAGAGTTTTTAAATTATGTGTTATTTTTCTTTATTGTTTTATGTTGCATTTGTATGTAAAGAAATATGCTAATTCTCTATTTTAGGGAATTTTAAATGTTGGAAAAAAATAACCAAAAGTTGCAGTAAGATTTTTAACTCTTAATAAATTTCCTCAGAAGGGGATATTCATAAAAATCAAAATGCCCAGATAACTCTATTTAAAATATTTGTGATTATTTTCTACCCCCATATAATATACTTGATGAAATCACCTTTTAAGTTACCATCTAACTATATCCGTTTCATTGGGGGCATTTTACAGATGGCTGCATTACAGAGTCCTTTCTATGGTGACAAAATGAATTTATACTCACTGTGTAAGAAGATAGAACAGTGTGACTACCCACCTCTTCCTTCAGATCACTATTCAGAAGAAGTAAGTCATTTTCAGTCCACATGTTCTTCTGTTGTCCATTTTGCTAACATTTTTATTTTACTCAGAAATTTTACTTTATCCAGAAATGAAAATGAATGGTATAGGTAGCAGAACTAGCACTTTTTAATTCTGTTTTCGTTCTCTTGGAGACTTGCTGTCTAAAGAGTTGACTCTGCAATTGATAATGTGTAGTGCAACACAACACAGCATGTGGTGTAAAATTGGCCACTTCCTAGGTGTGATAAGAATAGTAGCTGATTCTACAGTGTACTGAACGGTGCAAAGGGCAGAATTAATGCTCATACTTAGGCTCTAGTTAATCATCATGTCTGATGGCCCTTCCTAACAGGGCTAACTCCTTATTCTCACAGTCCCAGACCAGATCAGCACACAGTTGTAATTTTCTATTTTGGCAGAACTTCCCTTTCGTCCATGTTTTCCAAAACTCGAAACACGCATCTCTTAACTACATATCTCTGAGCCTTATTATTTAAGCTTTACCTTCCCTCCTTTGACAATACTTTTCCTATCATCACCTCACTGCTATACTCAGATTCTACTGGGGAAATGTTTCGAGGTTATCACTGTAGACATGTTTAAAAAGTGTGTTAGTTGTGGCTGAAAATCTTAGAAGGCTACCTTATTAAGATCTGAGTCTGAATGCTTGCTTGCTTGCTTTGGTAACCCATTGAAGTGAGTTGTTTTGGCTCTACCCTATGTCCAGTCTTTCATTGAACAAAACATCTCCCATTTTAGCCTAACGTATCATCATTTTACGAATATTTAAGGAGGATGTATGCAGAATAGCAGTATCTCAGGTCAACTAAAATGTTTCATATTAGCTCTTTATGGAATACTCATCAGGGAGCTACCCAGAGAAAATAGTGTGTTGAGTTAGGACATCGCACCTTCTCATGAGCAACAGATTTTTTGCCTCAGGAAAATGGAAAGGAGAAAAGGAAAAATATAAAACAATTATAATGTTCACTTATTAGGTAATCATGTCAGTCTTTCTATTGTGAAACGAATAGCATTGGGTCTTAGTATTATGTAAGGAAATTTGAGTTCGTGTAACTTGAATAATAAATATCTCTAAAGAATTTTTACCACATGTAAAGCATTTGTGTCCCTAGAATATAATAGGCACTTTTTCTTCTGGTAGTTTTGATACTGATAATCAGTGATGCCTGTTTTTTTCTGCATAGCATTTGTATTCAGGTAATTAGAATAAACTGTTACACAGCAGTGATGATAATTTAAAAGTATTATCTTTATTTGATGTTAATACTATTATGTTAGCCATTTTTAATTACTATTTTGGGTATAGACTATAAATATGGCATTTCACAAAACCAACTTCAGAACTATAGGCCTGGAAATACAGTAGGGTGTGAACAATAATGCAAAATGATATCAAGAATGTCAGGGGCCTTTCTTTGTTGTGTCATTCATGCTGTCTTCTTTTTTCCATGAAGCGCATGAATATTTCACATATCTGCATCCTCATCCCCTATTCTTCTTGACTAATTTTCAGACTGTCTGAATTTGCATTTCACATGGTAGCTGATTAGGAGATGCCGAGTGCAGCAGTGAAGCCTCAGCAGGCGGTTACCATGGTGACCTTCAGCAGGATTTTAATGATGATACCACTAGTGGTTCGTTGAAGTCGGCCTGCCTGCAGGGCTACTTCACTGCAGCTAAGTGTGAAGTTGGATATGCGGATTCTCAGCCAAGGGGCAAATATCAAAGTCTGGCCCAGATAGAAGGTCTTAGAGTTGGGAAAGGAAAATAGATTCCACTTTTTACTTCACTCTATATAGTTACCAGTTTCGAAAAGAGCTGTAAAGCAAAACACATTATATGGTGTACTTTCCAAAAAAATGTGATTCCTCGTATTGGTAAAATGTGTTGTCATTCCCTGATGAAATAGAAGGCTGTAGTTTCTAGGTAAATGTGGAAAATAATTCTTACTAAAGAAATGAATATAAAAATATGCAGACTGTATAACAATGTTACTTTAATCTATTTAGTTATGTAGAAGAGTTCTCAAAACAAGAGCTTTGAAATGCAGATGTGCTAATAAATATTTTCTCTCCTTAAGCAGGAACTCAATTTGTAAAATAATTATTCAGAATTCATGGTAGCCAAAAATCCCAAATTTGGTAGTGCTATAATGTCTTAAATTTTTTTAATAAAGTAGACTTTTTAGATCTTTTAAAAATCCAGAATATCATTTGATTTGTTGGTATGGCAAAATACAGGAACTAATAAAAAGTGAAGTACAGAGTTTTTCAACAGTGAACTTTTAATTAAAAGAGTTTATTTTGTTAATTTTATAGCTACAATGATAACAGAGTGTGTAACTATTTGAAAAATAAAAAAATTTAAGCAAATCAACTTATCAGGTATGTATTTACGAGCTTACCAAATTTATGTAGCTACTGCCAAATTTTTAAGGTTACTGCCCAAACAAGATTTTAAGGGAGGATTTCATGAGAATACTAGCCATACCTGCCAATCAGCCTCAGTTGATAGGAATCCTCTGGAACCCTACACAATTTATTTCTAGATATAGTCATTCTATTTAAGAACCCAGAGTTTAAAAGCTTGGGATTTTTCTTTTAATTTCCTATCTTATATTCTAAAACATATATAACAATTAAGCATTAAAACAAAAAATGAGAAGTTTTAGAAAAATAAGCCTGAATGTCAAATCTTTTCTTTTGAATTATGCTAGTCTTAGTGTGTACAAATAATTAGGGTTCTGGATTGAAATATTTCAGCTACACATAAGTGATATTAGGGAATCTATCTATATTTTATGGCTGACTTAAATATATTTATTTCTGATTTCTTTTGGTGTTTTGTATTTTCTCCTTTTCTAGTAATGATCTCAGCCATGTATCAATGGGCAATTACTATGTTTAGCAAGAGTCCTGGGTTGAAAAGATAGATATCTTTCCTTAGATGTCTCTTAGTTTAAATGAAACTTGGTATTGTTGGTGACAGTGAAGCAAACATTTACTTATGTATAAGGAATTGTGACTCAAAAGGCCCGTCGTAAACTGACCTGGGCTTATCTCTCAAGAATTATTGATCATCAGATATTCTTTTCTTCTTTCTCTAACTCTTATCAATGCAAGTTCTACTAGAAGTTCCATGAATTTTCATGCTTTTATAGATGATGTTTCCTCTTTCTGAAATACCTCTTTTTCCTGTTCTTTCCAAAGAAACTCACTCTTTTCCTTTCAAACATAGCTTGGACATAAAGTTTTCCTGCACAGTTTTCCCTGACATCCTTTCTTCTCTCCCCATAGCCTCCTCCCTTGGCAGTTACGCCATGTTGTAGTAGCTTCCTTGCATGGATGCCTCCCCCTGCAGACTGTCAAGCTCCTGCCCTTGAGGATCAGTAACTCTGCTGCTTATCTGTATATCTCTAGGGCCTGGGGCCTGACACATTTTGAAAGGCTTAGTAATTGATTGATTGATTGATTGAGGGAATGTGGGCAGGAATCTCAGAGTTAGATTAAAGGATGAACCAATAAATGACAATTGAATGAGTGAGAGAAACTTCTGCAAAGAACTCTCTGTAGAGTAAGGCAGAAAATTACTCACAAGATAGGCCAGAGGATGTGATAGTTTTCTTTTATTGATACTACTTCCTATTTTACATAGGCATCATTTTCTCTGTAATGCCAGGTGTCCATTTACTGGGAAATAAGATAAATAGACTGTTTTCCTTCCATTTCAGTATTTAATTTCTTTGAGAGACATTGGAGTAGTCATCAAAATTATCTATTTGTTCACAAACTTATCTCATGAAACTCTAAAATAGTAAATAGCTATATTGTTAATTATTTTGAAATTTAACTGATACTGTTAAAATGTCAGCATTGATATCAAGCAAAATATATACTTCGTTTCTTTCAATACTTTTTATTTGTTATTAAAAATTCCTAGTTTAAATAGAGAAGGCATAAGAAAGGTTGACACAGTGGTGCCTCAGTGGTTGCTTTAGCATAACATTTCTGGGCCGGACACTGTGGCTCACGCCTGTAGTCCCAGCACTTTGGGAGGCCGAGGCGGGCGGATCACGAAGTCAGGAGATCGAGACCATCCTGGCTAACACGGTGAAACCCCGTCTCTACTAAAAATGCAACAAATTAGCCGGGCGTGGTGGCGGGCGCCTGTAGTCCCAGCTACTCGGGAGGCTGAGGCGGGAGAAATGGCGTGAACCCAGGAGGCGGAACTTGCAGTGAGCCGAGATCGCGCCACTGCGTTCCAGCCTGGGCGACAGAGCAAGACTCCGTCTCAAAAACAAACAAACAAAAAAGCATAACGTTTCTTTTCATGTTAGGTTTGAGGAGATAGATTTGGAAGAAAGTTCTGTAAGTTGAGTACAGGGTTTGCAGATGAAAGTTTAAGAAATGGAAATGAGAAAGAAGGATAAAGGGTGCCCTTCGTTGAAGAAAATTGAGTAGAGATAAATTGAGGACTAAACACAATGCTTTGAGTGAAAAAGAAATTTAAGCATTTATCAAACATTGGAAAGACGGTTAAAATGTTTTTAATAAAGTAGGCTATTATTACAATAGTGCTTGCCGATCTGAACTAGTGGCTATGGCAGATGTTTATTTAGTAATAATTTTAAATGTATTGTAAATAAGAAAGACTATTGAAGGATACAATATTAGTGGTTATTGTGATTATATTCTGATTATATTTTCAAAAACTTGATAGTTCAGTAAGTCTCATTAACGCTTTTTTAGGTGAAGAAACCAACAAAATGTGATTTTGGAATCGGAATTATTAACCCAGTGATCAGTTTCCACATCACTTAATGTCTCTTTTGTTTTACCTTAAATTTCTGTTCATTTTATGACTTTATACCTCCAGCCCACAGATAGAAAACTATTTGTTTTTTAAAAAAATCAAGTAATGAGCCCACTCAAAAAAATTAACCTATAAAATATCAACCTGAAAGGTCACATTCAATCAAATAACTAATATGAATGAATCATAAACTTTTACCTCATAAATGCTAATAAATATATTTTGGGTTTATCTCCTTTCTATTATTTTTGACTTTCTTTCTTAGGTGTATACTGTCCCTCTCCTTTTTTTTTTTTTTTAAAGTTAGAGAAATGGAAGGCAGGAGGGGAGGGTTCTTTCTGGCTTCTCCTGGAATAGTTTAGCAGTGCAGCCTGATAATATCTTTTCTGCTGCTTCACTCAAATGTTTAAGAATTTCTGGCATCATTTCCTATATTGTTGAAACAAGAAAAGTCTTGATTTTCTGGAGTATTTAAAATGAACACAGGGATTAAAAAGTACAGTTTTTTTCCCTATGGTTGATTATGTATGAATAACAAAAATAAATTTTTAATTGAACTAAACTGATTTCAGATATTTATAGGTTATTGGAGAGTATAACATTTATGTGTCTTTGAATAAAATTACAATACTGAATTTTTTTCAACTTTTGAAATCACATTTTCTTTAATGCGATTATCAATTTTCCTGCTAAAGAAGGGCAATGGCATCATTCCCACTTTACATATGAGTAAGTAGAGACCTAGACAATGTTTAGAGCAAACACTGGATATCATGGTGGTGCCCGTGTGGCATGGCATCCCCCTGTTTGTGTTACAAGAACACAGAGCCCAAAGTAAACTCTCAGGTGTTTTATGAATGAGCATTTCATGATTTTTACTCTTAGACTTACTAATTCTTTATTTTTCTCTTCTCTGTTCTTAACCCTTTCACTCACCATATTTATCTGGAATCTCCTTCCCTAGAAGCATAGCAGATTAGAGGGCAGAGGCACAATGAGGTGTTTGCTTAGAACACTCTTCTGGCTCATGGTAACTCAGGGGCAATGTAACATTGAAAGGAAAGAATGAGGAAACGGCAGAAGGGTAGGAATTATTTCTATATATTTGAGTATGAAAAACCAAGCATATATCTCAAGATAGCAAATATGTTGATCCATAATATATTGAACAAAAAAAGTTACAGTTTGTCATAATTTTACTAATACTTTGTTTTCAAATGGCTACTGTTAAGGAAAGGAAATCACTAAATGAAAGCTTTAAAAATATAACTGGGTTTCAAACCGAATATTTATAAATAATTTTTGTTTATTTTTAAATTTAGAATATATTTAAAGAAGATTTTTAAGGGAGTTAAGTCAGTAACAAAAACCATGACCTTTGTTCTGGTTCATGAAAAGAACTGCTTTATGTAAATATGAAAAAAAACAAGATGAAAGTGTCAGAGATTATTTTTGCATCTTTGAAGTTAAATTAAGTTTATAAAACTTTTTTATTCATTTGAGCAGTCCAAATATTTTTAGTTTGTAATTGCTAGATTTACAAATTTTAATAGATCTACGTAAGTTTTCTGGAGTTGTTGCTGGAAATTAACCACAGTTGTTTAAGTTGGTGTTAGAGGATTTTTTTTCTAATACATTTTCCCAAGATTATTTAAAAGAAGGACATTATTTTATATGGCACAAAAAATGTCTGAAGGTAATTCTGTACAAATATTTCTGCAGTCTCTGCAACCATGTAATCAAATGCTGAGGTAAGAGTATTTTACTTTAAAATGTAGAGAGAGATATATAATAAAATCAATAATATATAATTGTGCCATTATTTATTAAAATTAACAGTATTATCTCAAACACTATTAATAACATTTGATTTTCTTTCCTATAAATTGTTTCGGTAAATTTAACATTCTCATCACTTACAGTATCAGTTGGCCACCTTGCTGAAAGTTGCCATGTAAGATTAGATCTTTAAGCTTTGAATGTTCTATTTTTGTTTAAAAAATATAGTTAAGCAGTCCCTTTGTTCACCTATGCTTCTGAAGCAACACTGGGGACTTGCTCCTTGATGACATGAATCCAAAACGGTGTTCTATATTTCACATGTCCTGTGGGATCCTACAAAATCATGTAACTTTCTGTAAGACTTTCACAGTTTTCAAAAGACACTGAATGATCTTCAGCTGTGAAATATAGACATTACATTACCTTATATCTGTGTAAGATTACTTTCTTTTCCCTTTCCCTTTACCCCCAATTCAATCACTAGTGACACTTTGGTGTACAAGTTGGATACGCCTGATCATTTTGTATAAATATCTAAAGCTCCAAAATATAGTGTACTTTAATGTATTAGACCCACTTTGGGGTGCTAAAATGTGTCCTTGGGTAGGTGGAAATTGGGTATATCCTGGAGGCTGACATAACATAATTGGTCTCAGAGGGATTAAGATGGGGGTGAAAAAGAAACAGTACCAATAGCACTAGTCTTTATTATTCTGTTGAGAATTGTGTTAGTGACCTAAAGCTGTAATGCACAAAGAGCCCTATTGTTATTACCTGTATGTGACTGAACTTGTTCTGTAATTGGGTTATCACCCTGACAACAATGACTGTTAACACTGTCTTCTTTTTAATATTTCTGGTATCAACCTATTTGCTTTGATATCTCTTTAGAAATATACAGATCGAAATATATTAGTATTTTCTCTACTTTATTGAGAACATTCATTAATTTCCTTATGGTTAATGACCTCGTAATCCCTTAGGAATGTTGTAGAGAATCCATTTTATTTTTACTTCATATACTTTGTTTCATTTAAGTGTTTCTGTGTTGCTTTTTAAATTTTTGTGAAGCATCTGAATTAAACAGTTTTCTCTGATTTTGCAAAGGCTTTTGTATATTCAGACCTTTACTTTTGCCTTATTTTTAACATATAAAACAATTTTTATAAAAGCAACAAAGTAGACATTTTTTACAAACAAGTAGAAAGTGATGCAAACTAAATTTTCTGAGATAACATAAACCATGAAATGCTTACTTAGTTGTATTTATTCTTATTAATGTTGTAATATCTACGGATATTGGAATTATTTCTAAAATTTAAAGCAATAAATAGAAAGCTAACTCCCTCAATTCAAGGACAAGAAAGGTTTTGAACAAGTGATTGATTAATACTATTAGAAATTGAAACCTGACATGAAGCAATAGATATGAAGTTCTTAATGTTATTGTCTGATCACATTTTCCTTGAACATGGTTAATAATGTAGTACTTAGAATCATTGCACAGTATTGGATAAATGTTAAAAGTTTTTAAAATAACTTTATTCCTTCCGGAGGTTAACAGAAACTTTAAAAAAATGTGAAATAAACAGGGAGATGTCTAAGATCTTTATCTCATTTTGATTATTTGATATCTGGAAAAAAAATCTTAGAGGTATTTCTTATGTTCATCAGGTCACTATGTAAGTTTGTAATCCGGAGTAAAGAAATTGTTCTGTGACAAAAATCAACTATATTTCATTTGGAGGGAGTTTACTGCCATTTCATGAGTCAGATTAGAAATAACATTAAAATTATCCCTCTAGTCATAATAATCTGAATATTTTGGTGTCATCATTTAAATATATCCCTCACAGATAAAGTAGGCCTGTGTCTTATTGGGAATTTTGCAGAACTCGAGAGAAAATTTTTTGGTTTGTTTTTTGATCAGAATTGGCCTATGAAATGTGAAGGCAGATCCATTAATTTTAGAAACCCGAGGAACTGGTGTTAGAGCTAACATTCTTTTGAAAATCTAATAACCTAACAATCTATCTTTGACTGTGTGGAAGGTCGCCCCACCTTTGTGCAGAGGTGGCCGTGAGGGACCCTGCAGATCAAGTTAGAATTTTCCCGGGCAGTATGATATAGTACTGTATATAAAAGCTTGGGCGCTGGAGCTAGACTGCTTCGGTTCAAATCCAGGCTTTGCCCCTTATGCCTTTGTGGCCTTAGGAATGTTACTACTCTATAAAATTGTACATACCAGTAGTGTCCACCCCCATAGAGTTTTTATGAAGATTGAATAAATTAATTCATGTAAAATGCATAGAGTCGTTCATAAATATTACATATTAGCTTTTAGGAAGTAGTTTTTCTTTACTCAAGCATTGGAACTAGCATTTAGTTGAAACCCTAGAGTTATCTCAAAGAGCGTAAGGAGATATATTTTGATCTGAAAATGTTCAGGGGACTATATTTTCAGTTCTCCATTGGAGTCTTAGAAAAACTAATAATTCTGTGGAATATCTAAGTACTATAACCCCAGGTATGTTCACTAGCTTCAAAAAGTGACCCCTTAGTAACCACGAGTCAACTTATCATGTGTATTTAACGTTGTAAAAATGGGTTTTTCTCTTCTTCTAATTAATAAATTTTAAACCCTAGCTCTTAATACAATTCCTGGTTTATAATACACAGGTGACTATTTTATCCTCCTATTCATGATGGCAGGAGCACAAATAACTCTACGATCTTAAAGTGGTATTATAATTTTGTATTCATTAAAAGAAGAAGGTGTGAGATGTGACCTTGTTTATAATTGTTATTTAGTCTTACAAGAGACTATTCATGGATCCATATGAATTCACATTTTTAAACCAAATTATTAACATTAAAGGCATAAAACTTAGTCTGTGGTTGTTTATAACATAAAAGTAGGTTACTTGTGATTTTTCCCCTTATTATAACAAAAGACTTTTGCAACTTATTTTACCCCCACTAGAGTAACAGGTCTATTTAAGTATATCTTTAGAACAACAAATAGTTATTTCATAAATACCAAGGAAGATTACATCAAATTCAGAATTCAGCCTATATAAATCTCCTATTCTGTAGTTTACAACCCACTTTTCTTTAAAAATATTTGAGATAATTTATTGCAATGGACATGACTTACCTGTTGTTAAAAGGAACATTTAAGTAAAATTCAGAGCCAGGGATAGAAGGGAATGTAAATGTATACCTGTTATGACCAACAGACTTGCTGTGATTGAGATTCTCATTTAGTTATTGCTTCCTTTATCTCATGGCACAAAGGGAAACATAGTAAGTAAATTAGTTTCTGCTTATAAGGGGGAAATATACTATTAATAGTTCCTCACAGAAGACAAAGTTTTCTCCTACTAAATTATGGTATAAATATCTCATATGAAGATCTTTGAGTAATGTACTAAGCAGTGTCTTCAACATCAATTTTACAGCAAATACCTAAGTGATGTTTGATAAAATCCAAAAGCAAGTATCAAAGCACAGTTTTGGAAAGGCGCTTTGTCAGCAGGATAAACAAATGTGCTCCCAGGATGCAGCCTTCTGGTGGTCTAATTTAATTAAAGGATAGAACTTAGATTATCCAAAGTTGTAAAGATGACTTTTATTCATTACAGAGTCTTCCCTAAATTTTAATTCTCAACAAGAATTTGATAGGACCCACTACATGGCACACTATTTAAGGTTATATGCTCTTTGACAAGAATCTATTCTGCCGATTTGCTTAAGGGAAAACAAACAACATGTCAGGTGGACACCCTTAGTGAAATTTGAGCCATCTTACCACTGTGTTCACTGAATAAAACTCAGACCAGTCTCTGAGTGGAATAAACTATGTTGCTTTCTCCATTCTCTGATGACCTGTTAATATCTAGTCACTCATGTCTCCTGACGAACTCAGATGATACCTTAAATCAAGTGGCATCCCTTTATAATGGAAATGATTTGAAATTAGTGTTACTAATAATCATCATGTATATATAGCTGTATTAAGCATCATGAGAAATTCAAACCAAAAGACCAAGTAGGTAAAAGTAAAAGTAAACAAGCTGTCAACAATGGCAAGTGGTAAAAGACCTGCCTGAAAAAAATCAAATGCCTTGGGTTCCAACTCAAGTTCCACCTTTAATTTTTTAATTCATTCTTGGATTTTTCATCTATAAAATGAGACTGTTGTGGGAGATTACAGTGCTTTAAAAATAACTGTTAAAATTTTATGGAAGGTTTTGTAAAATGATAAGTTCTATATAAATATGAAATATTTTTATCCAGAATGGTACCTGCCATTAAGCAAGACTAAATCAACACATGAGTATTGAAGAGAAGCATACAATTAAAAATAATTGTTTAATATAGGTTACAACTTTTTACTTGAGCTGTCTCCTTTATCTTCATAATCTGGATCTGGTAGAGTCACAAAAGTTATTTAATGTATACAATTCAGTTATCTCGATATGAATGCAGAATTAAACCCAAAATTCAGGCGTTCATATTTCTACTCAAATCTCAATGTGTCAGTATCTCAAATGTGATGACTTCAAAAACTCAAAGTATCCTTCTTGCCCTCTCCAGGCCACACCTCCTTTAGTGTTACCACTTCTGTTATCCCATTTCAGATACCCTGGTGAATATTTCTGATGAATGCTATTTCTTGCCTGAAATCTTAGAGGAACTTAATTGAGCATTCTGCTGGCATTGTTCTCTTTTTGTCTGTCTTTGTACCAAGAAAATATGTGCTGAAGCACGACTCTAATGATTTCTCCCTCTTGCCTTAAATACTGATTTCCCATTGTCTGTGTGAATAGATTTGAAACCCCTTAAATCTTTCTTTTCTTTGACCTCAGCTTATCATTTCATCCCTGTTGCTCCTCAGTCATGCAGAAGTACTTGCCATTGCTTTCACACACATCATACTTTCTTTGGCCAAGAATCAAATTCTGTTACGTCTGCTTAGAATTCTCTCCCCGCCTTTTATATATTAAGATTATGTTCTTGCTTCAGACCTCAGCTCAGATGCCACCTCCACAAAACCTTTTTTTTCCTCAGCCAGAAGTTACCCATTCATTCTTTCATTCATTCAGCAAGCCAGTGAGCACTTACTGTTCATCCGGTATCCATCCTCTAGATCTTGCAGTTTAATAGAAGAAAACAGACATTTAATGAAGTACAATAAAGTGTTATAAGGACTTTAATACAAGTATGTGAAGCGTACACTGGGGGCCAAGTAGAACAGAGTAAGTTCCACGTAGCAAACACAATAATGAGGAAGGACTTTAGAGAAGAGATATACAGTGAGCAGATGCATGGGTAAGGCAGACAGGTGAGAGAGCTAGGGGTTTTGAGGGAGGTGTTATAAACAGAGGAGCAGCATAAACAAAGATATAGGGGCATGAAGCAGTTTGGCAAGCACAGAACTACAAGTGCTTTATTATGGTTAGAAAATAGGGTGGGGTGGGGGAAGGGAGAAGGAGTTTGGGGCTAAATAGGAGCCTGGAAAGGGAAGCAGGAGACTGATGTCAGTGGCTCATATTATGCCAGGCTAAGGGCCTTAGCTTTTCTTTTTTTTTTTTTTTTAATTATTATTATACTTTAAGTTTTAGGGTACATGTGCACAATGTGCAGGTTAGTTACATATGTATACATGTGCCATGCTGGTGCGCTGCACCAACTCGTCATCTAGCATTAGGTATATCTCCCAATGCTATCCCTCCCCCCTCCCCCCACCCCACAACAGTCCCCAGAGTGTGATGTTCCCCTTCCTGTGTCCATGTGTTCTCATTGTTCAATTCCCACCTATGAGTGAGAATATGCGGTGTTTGGTTTTTTGTTCTTGCGATAGTTTACTGAGAATGATGATTTCCAATTTCATCCATATCCCTACAAAGGACATGAACTCATCATTTTTTATGGCTGCATAGTATTCCATGGTGTATATGTGCCACATTTTCTTAATCCAGTCTATCATTGTTGGACATTTGGGTTGGTTCCAAGTCTTTGCTATTGTGAATAATGCCACAATAAACATACGTGTGCATGTGTCTTTATAGCAGCATGATTTATAGTCCTTTGGGTATATACCCAGTAATGGGATGGCTGGGTCAAATGGTATTTCTAGTTCTAGATCCCTGAGGAATTGCCACACTGACTTCCACAATGGTTGAACTAGTTTACAGTCCCACCAACAGTGTAAAAGTGTTCCTATTTCTCCACATCCTCTCCAGCACCTGTTGTTTCCTGACTTTTTAATGATTGCCATTCTAACTGGTGTGAGATGGTATCTCATTGTGGTTTTGATTTGCATTTCTCTGATGGCCAGTGATGGTGAGCATTTTTTCATGTTTTTTTTGGCTGCATAAATGTCTTCTTTTGAGAAGTGTCTGTTCATGTCCTTCGCCCACTTTTTCATGGGGTTGTTTGTTTTTTTCTTGTAAATTTGTTTGAGTTCATTGTAGATTCTGGATATTAGCCTTTGTCAGATGAGTAGGTTGTGACAATTTTCTCCCATTTTGTAGGTTGCCTGTTCACTCTGATGGTAGTTTCTTTTGCTGTGCAGAAGCTCTTCAGTTTAATTAGATCCCATTTGTCAATTTTGGCTTTTGTTGCCATTGCTTTTGGTGTTTTAGACATGAAGTCCTTGCCCATGCCTATGTCCTGAATGGTATTGCCTAGGTTTTCTTCTAGGGTTTTTATGGTTTTAGGTCTAACATTTAAGTCTTTAATCCATCTTGAATTGATTTTTGTATAAGGTGTAAGGAAGGGATCCAGTTTCAGCTTTCTACATATGGCTAGCCAGTTTTCCCAACACCATTAGGGAATACTTTCCCCATTGCTTGTTTTTCTCAGGTTTGTCAAAGATCAGATGTAGATATGCGGCATTATTTCTGAGGGCTCTGTTCTGTTCCATTGATCTATATCTCTGTTTTGGTACCAGTACCGTGCTGTTTTGGTTACTGTAGCCTTGTAGTATAGTTTGAAGTCAGGTAGTGTGATGCCTCCAGCTTTGTTCTTTTGGCTTAGGATTGACTTGGCGATGCGGGCTCTTTTTTGATTCCATATGAACTTTGAAGTAGTTTTTTCCAATTCTGTGAAGAAAGTCATTGGCAGCTTGATGGGGATGGCATTGAATCTGTAAATTACGTTGGGCAGTATGGCCATTTTCACGATATTGATTCTTCCTACCCATGAGCATGGAATGTTCTTCCATTTGTTTGTATCCTCTTTTATTTCCTTGAGCAGTAGTTTGTAGTTCTCCTTGAAGAGGTCCTTCACATCCCTTGTAAGTTGGATTCCTAGGCATTTTATTCTCTTTGAAGCAATTGTGAATGGGAGTTCACTCATGATTTGGCTCTCTGTTTGTCTGTTGTTGGTGTATAAGAATGCTTGTGATTTTTGTACATTGATTTTGTATCCTGAGACTTTGCTGAAGTTGCTTATCAGCTTAAGGAGATTTTGGGCTGAGACAGTGGGGTTTTCTAGATATACAATCATGTCATCTGCAAACAGGGACAATTTGACTTCCTCTTTTCCTAATTGAATACCCTTTATTTCCTTCTCCTGCCTAATTGCCCTGGCCAGAACTTCCAACACTATGTTGAATAGGAGCGGTGAGAGAGGGCATCCCTGTCTTGTGCCAGTTTTCAAAGGGAATGCTTCCAGTTTTTGCCCATTCAGTATGATTTTGGCTGTGGGTTTGTCATAGATAGCTGTTATTATTTTGAGGTATGTCCCATCAATACCTAATTTATTGAGAGTTTTTAGCATGAAGGGTTGTTGAATTTTGTCAAAGGCCTTTTCTGCATCTATTGAGATAATCATGTGGTTTTTGTCTTTGGTTCTGTTTATATGCTGGATTACATTGATTGATTTGCGTATATTGAACCAGCCTTGCATCCCAGGGATGAAGCCCACTTGATCATGGTGGATAAGCTTTTTGATGTGCTGCTGGATTCGGTTTGCCAGTATTTTATTGAGGATTTTTGCATCAATGTTCATCAAGGATATTGGTCTAAAATTCCTTTTTTTGGTTGTATCTCTGCCCGGCTTTGGTATCAGGATGATGCTGGCCTGATAAAATGAGTTAGGGAGGATTCTCTCTTTTTCTATTGATTGGAATAGTTTCAGAAGGAATGGTACTAGTTCCTCCTTCTACCTCTGGTAGAATTCGGCTGTAAATCCATCTGGTCCTGGACTCTTTTTGGTTGGTAAGCTATTGATTATTGCCACAATTTCAGCTCCTGTTATTGGTCTATTCAGAGATTCAACTTCTTCCTGGTTTAGTCTTGGGAGAGTGTATGTGTCAAGGAATTTATCCATTTCTTCTAGATTTTCTAGTTTATTTGCGTAGAGGTGTTTGTAGTATTCTCTGATGGTAGTTTGTATTTCTGTGGGATCGGTGGTGATATCCCCTTTATCATTTTTTATTGCGTCTATTTGATTCTTCTCTCTTTTTTTCTTTATTAGTCTTGCTAGCAGTCTATCAATTTTGTTGATCCTTTCAAAAAACCAGCTCCTGGATTCATTAATTTTTTGAAGGGTTTTTTGTGTCTCTATTTCCTTCAGTTCTGCTCTGATTTTTGTTATTTGTTGCCTTCTGCTAGCTTTTGAATGTGTCTGCTCTTGCTTTTCTAGTTCTTTTAATTGTGATGTTAGGGTGTCAGTTTTGGATCTTTCCTGGTTTCTCTCGTGGGCATTTAGTGCTATAAATTTCCCTCTACACACTGCTTTGAATGCATCCCAGAGATTCTTGTATGTTGTGTCTTTGTTCTCACTGGTTTCAAAGAACATCTTTATTTCTGCCTTCATTTCGTTATGTACCCAGTAGTCATTCAGGAGCAGGTTGTTCAGTTTCCATTTAGTTGAGCGATTTTAAGTGAGATTCTTAATCCTGAGTTCTAGTTTGATTGCACTGTGGTCTGAGAGATAATTTGTTATAATTTCTGTTCTTTTACATTTGCTGAGGAAAGCTTTACTTCCAAGTATGTGGTCAGTTTTGGAATAGGTGTGGTGTGGTGCTGAAAAAAATGTATATTCTGTTGATTTGGGGTGGAGAGTTCTGTAGATGTCTATTAGGTCTGCTTGGTGCAGAGCTGAGTTCAATTCCTGGGTATCCTTGTTGACTTTCTGTCTCGTTGATCTGCCTAATCTTGACATTGGGGTGTTAAAGTCTCCCATTATTAATGTGTGGGAGTCTAAGTCTCTTTGTAGGTCACTCAGGAGTTGCTTTATGAATCTGGGTGCTCCTCTATTGGGTGCATATATATTTAGAATAATTAGCTCTTCTTGTTGAGTTGATCCCTTTACCATTATGTAATGGCCTTCTTTGTCTCTTTTGATCTTTGTTGGTTTAAAGTCTGTTTTATCAGAGACTAGGATTGCAACCCCTCCCTTTTTTTGTTTTCCATTTGCTTGGTAGGTCTTCCTCCATCCTTTTATTTTGAGCCTACGTGTGTCTCTGCATGTGAGATGGGTTTCCTGAATACAGCACACTGATGGGTCTTGACTCTTTATCCAGTTTGCTAGTCTGTGTCTTTTAATTGGAGCATTTAGTCCATTTACATTTAAAGTTAATATTGTTATGTGTGAATTTGATCCTTTCATTATGATGTTAGCTGGTGATTTTGCTCGTTAGTTGATGCAGTTTCTTCCTAGTCTCGATGGTCTTTACATTTTGGCATGATTTTGCAGCAGCTGGTACCGGTTGTTCCTTTCCATGTTTAGTGCTTCCTTCAGGAGCTCTTTTAGGGCAGTCCTGGTGGTGACAAAATCTCTCAGCATTTGCTTGTCTGTAAAGTATTTTATTTCTCCTTCACTTATGAAGCTTAGTTTGGCTGGATATGAAATTCTGGGTTGAAAATTCTTTTCTTTAAGAATGTTGAATATTGGCCCCCACTCTCTTCTGGCTTATAGAGTTTCTGCCTAGAGATCCGCTGTTAGTCTGATGGGCTTCCCTTTGAGGGTAACTCGACCTTTCTCTCTGGCTGCCCCTAACATTTTTTCCTTCATTTCAACTTTGGTGACAATTATGTGTCTTGGAGTTGCTCTTCTCGAGGAGTATCTTTGTGGCATTCTCTGTATTTCCTGAATCTGAATGTTGGCCTGCCTTGCTAGATTGGGGAAGTTCTCCTGGATAATATCCTGCAGAGCGTTTTCCAACTTGGTTCCATTCTCCCTGTCACTTTCAGGTACACCAATCAGACGTAGATTTGGTCTTTTCACATAGTCCCATATTTCTTGGAGACTTTGCTCATTTCTTTTTATTCTTTTTTCTCTAAACTTCCCTTCTCGCTTCATTTCATTCATTTCATCTTCCATCGCTGATACCCTTTCTTTTAGTTGATTGCATCGGCTCCTGAGGCTTCTGCATTCTTCACATAGTTCTCAAGCCTTGGTTTTCAGCTCCATCAGCTCCTTTAAGCACTTCTCTGTAATGGTTATTCTAGTTATACATTCTTCTAAATTTTTTAAAAGTCTTCAACTTCTTTGCCTTTGGTTTGAATGTCCTCCCGTAGCTCGGAGTAATTTGATCGTCTGAAGTCTTCTTCTCTCAGCTCGTCAAAGTCATTCTAAGTCCAGCTTTGTTCCATTGCTGGTGAGGAACTGCGTTCCTTTGGAGGAGAAGAGGCGCTCTGCTTTTTAGAGTTTCCAGTTTTTCTGCTCTGCTTTTTCCCCATCTTTGTGGTTTTATCTAGTTTTGGTCTTTGATGATGGTGATGTACAGATGGGTTTTCGGTGTGGATGTCCTTTCTGTTTGTTAGTTTTCCTTCTAACAGACAGGACCCTCAGCTGCAGGTCTTTTTGAGTACCCGGCCGTGTGAGGTGTCAGTATGCCCCTGCTGGGGGTGCCTCCCAGTTAGGCTGCTCAGGGGTCAGGGGTCAGAGACCCACTTGAGGAGGCAGTCTGCCTGTTCTCAGATCTCCAGCTGTGTGCTGGGAGAACCACTGCTCTCTTCAAAGCTGTCAGACAGGGACATTTAAGTCTGCAGAGGTTACTACTGTCTTTTTGTTTGTCTGTGCCCTGCCCCCAGAGGTGGAGCCTACAGAGACAGGCAGGTCTCCTTGAGCTGTGGTGGGCTCCACCCAGTTGGAGCTTCCTGGCTGCTTTGTTTACCTAAGCAAGCCTGGGCAATGGCAGGCGCCCCTCCCCCAGCCTCGCCGCCGCCTTGCAGTTTGATCTCAAGACTGCTGTGCTAGCAATCAGCGAGACTCCGTGGGCGTAGGACCCTCCGAGCCAGATGCGGGATATAATCTCCTGGTGCGCCGTTTTTTTAAGCCCATCGGAAAAGCGCAGTATTCAGGTGGGAGTGACCCGATTTTCCAGGTGCCGTCTGTCACCCCTTTCTTTGACTAGGAAAGGGAACTGCCTGACCCCTTGCGCTTCCTGAGTGAGGCAATGCCTCGCCCTGCTTCAGCTCGCACACGGTGCGCGCACCCACTGACCTGCGCCCACTGTCTGGCACTCCCTAGTGAGATGAACCCGGTACCTCAGATGGAAATGCAGAAATCACCCGTCTTCTGCGTCACTTACGCTGGGAGCTGTAGACCGGAGCTGTTCCTATTCGGCCATCTTGGCTCCTCCCCCCCCATCTATGGTGGGCCTTAGCTTTTCTAAAAGGTATGAGGAGCCATTGAAATGCTTAAAGTTGAAGCATCACCTGGCTAGTTAGGCAGTGCTAGAGAAATTGGAAGACAACCGAAAGCAAAGCCGTCAGCTGGAAGACTATCCAAGAGTGTGGCAGTGGAGATGGTGTGGCAGGAGTAAACAAAAGGTTTAAGGAGCCTGAGACCAATAGGACTGGTTGCTGACGGTTAGGCATGTGGGAAGGAAGTATGATGAGATGTTTGATATGAATTTCAAATTTTTGACTTAAGAAGTTGGAGGTGCTGTTAGGAAGAGCCGGTTGGGGAGAAAAAAATACTAATGTTTCAGTTTTAAACATGTTTAATGTGAATATTTACGTGCAGCTCTACTCAGAAGGCAGTTGGAGGTATGGGAACAGAGCCTGCAAAGAGGTCTAGGCTGGAGACAGATAACCTGTGTTCCTCAGCATGTTGGTGGTTATTGAAGGCATGGGAGTAAGTGCAGTTGTTGAAGATAAGAAGGAAGAGTGAAACAGGAAAAGAGTTAAGGAAAGGAAAATATTTAGGGCGTACCAACATTTGGTAGATTTTTCAAAGGAAGATAAACCTACAAAAGAAACTAGGAAGAAAACGTCAGGGAAGTGAAGGTCTAGGCCGGAATTGAATGATGTAAATCCAAAAGGATAGAGCTGACCAGGATGAAAGGGATTGGAAATGGTCTCAGTCAAATCAAACACAACCATACTGGAGGAAGGGAGGGAGAGACACAGAAGGACAGTTGTGTGTGCTTACATTTCTGATGTGACACAGCATTTTAAGAAACAGTCTGTGTCCTTGGAAGACAGAGACTAAATTGGTATGAAGGTGAAGATTACAGTCAAGTAATCAAAGAGATTTGTATTGATTCACATCAAATAAATGTGAAAGTGACCCAAGATGAGGGTTGCAGTACTTGGAATGGAGAAGGATACTGTCAGCTGTGTGGGTATCGATACCTCCGTGTACGAGGTGCAACAACTCATAGTTAAACAGATTTTAGAAAAAGAGGAAAGTAATTATTTCCTCCTCTGGGCAGCTACACTTAATCTTTTACCTTTATCTCACAGTTATCTCTTGAGATACCTATCACTTTGTAGTTTATAATAGAATTATTTCTATGATTTCCTCACTTTCACATTTGTTTCTTTGTTCTATCTTCCGCTAGATTGTAGGCTGTTTAAGGGCCTGTGCTGTGTATTTTTCATTATTGCTTTATCCTTACTACCTAACAAAGTGTCTGGTACATAATAAATACTCCATTGGAAACTATTGAATGAACAATTGAATGAACGGATGAAAATGGAAGAGGGGGCAAAAAGAAAGAACAAAAGAGTCAGATGGTTAGAAAGGAAAATGAGTCATTCTCTCACTTCTCATCCTGGACAACAAGCCTTCCCTTGTGGACAGGTCCTTTGTCTTATCCGGTGCCATCAAGTATCACCAGCATAGTGTCTCTTGCAGAGTAGATCATCTAGAAATGTTGCTGGAGTGGATAAGTGGGAGCATTCCCAAAGCATATTTTAATTTCATAGGTTTTCTTTCTTTTTATACTTTATTAATTTTTTAATGTAACAAATAATTGAAGAAAAGTTATCAACAGATTGATTCATAAATATAGTAAAGTATGCATATTCTGTATTTCACATATCTGATTTTATATGGTGATAGCCCTGTTGATTCTTCTGGAAAAGGAAACTCTTTATGACAAGATACACTTCGTATTTGATGGAGATTGAATCAATAAGTGGGGAGGGAAAAGCAAACTCCACGGTGCTGTGGCTCTGCCTGTCGCAGGGTCACCAATTGACCTGTCATCCCTTTGAAAGGCCATCCTTAAAGGAGCAGTTTAGAAGCAACTGCTCACTGGCACTCCCACTACCTATTTACCTTATTCTTTGTCTTTCTCCCTTTTTGTTATTCCCAATTCTTGTCTTTTTACTTTGGTGAACTAGAGAATCACTGTCTTCTTCAACTAAACTTGCATCATTATATCTCTAATCTTGGTTTTTCCTCATGCCAGGAGAACTTAAGGGCCAGTCATTCATTCTTAGTGGTTGGAAATTCTACCCTATTCTGAATTATTACACAGGAACCAGCTTGAAGGATGTGGCAGTGTTAGGAAGTCAAAAAATTGTTACTGCATGCATCTACTTGTATTTTAGCTAAATATAATGAACTTTTTGTACCACGGTTATCTTTTCCTGCTATTCTTTCTGCTTGCTTTCTTGTTTTTATCTCTAAAGAAAATATCTGACAGCTAGATGACCCATTAGAACACATTATCTTTTAAATTATGTGTCATTATGTAAGTGCTTTTCCCACTTTCTTCTGCATTGTGTATGACTGGATATATTTATTTATTTATTTATTTATTTTTGTAACCTGGTAAAATGCCAGTCTCTTTCTGATGTAAATTTCTCTTAGATCACCATAATAAAATGCCTTGTGTATTGCTGTACCCCTTAAGGGTTTTAAATGCTGTTCTCTGCTCTTTTGCAAGGAATATAAATTAAAATCTTCAGGCTCTCCCAGTGGGTGTAACATTACTATGAAACATTGTTGAATTTCCAAATGTAGCTAAAATTGATTCATTAAATTTCATTCTGCTAGAATTGTAAAATGTAAGAGATTAGGATGAGAACAGCCCTTATAGGTCATCCACTCCAACCTCCCTATTTAATAGATGAAGAAATGAACCTCCAGAGACAGTGACTTACCCAAGGGCACAGAGCTACAAAGTGCCTTCAACAAGACTGGTTTCCATTTCATTGTACTCCTTACCAAACTCTGACCCTTCATCTGGCAGACTCTTTGACCCACCTCCTCTTTCAGAATGACATTTCTCAGTGCCATTAGCCTTCTCCATAGCACTAGCAACATCTTCAGCCCACGCTTTGTAATCATCACCTGTATTTTCTCTGGTTGAAAGTTATTTTATGGTAGAAATTGAGAACTATGAAGAAATTGTGCTAATTTAAAAATTTACTTAGTGCTAATATTGTGGCCAGAGTTAATGCAAATTCTCAAAATGTCTAAACTGTTCCTAAAGAGACCTACAAAGCAAAAGAATATAGTTTTTCCTCTTAGTTTATTGTCTATGAAGATCATATACAATGTTATGATGACACATAGTTTCATAAACTGATGGAAATTAGAATTGACAATAAAATGCTATGTTCTTCTACCCGATGGATCGAGGACCATATAGGAGGGTACTTTCTTAATTTATTGAAATCTGCTTTTATTCTATGATATAAATAGAATAAAATAGTAAACCTCAACTCTCTCATCTATAAAGTGAGGACATTTAAATACTGTGTACACAATTGAGGATTGGAATAACACTTATAACTTCCCATATAATTTATTATAATTAGTTTAAAGGAGTGTTTTTTTCTCTAATACAAAATTTAACATAAAACTTTTAATATATATTTGTACAAAATGGTTCATTATAAATGTATGTCAACTCTAATTGCCTTCCATTTAAACTTAACAATTAAGTCTGTTGTAGTAGATTCTAGATCAAATATGTATGTGTGTATTTACAGTTAACTTGGAGACTTATAGTTATAAGCCTAGTGTCCTCAGTGACTGCTATCTTCTGATTAAACTCTGAAAAAAATAAGAGAGTCCATTTTAAAGCCTCTGATTGTGGAAAATACTTCTTGGTTGACATTAATACTGTCCATTCAATGCACTTCATAGAACATTTAACTTATTGTGAGATCATTGGCAGCAGTCTTTTTTTTTTTTTTTTTTTGAGACGGAGTCTTGCTCTGTTGCCCAGGCTGGAGTGCAGTGGCGCAATCTCAGCTCACTGCAAGCTCCGCCTCCCAGGTTCACGCCGTTCTCCTGCCTCAGCCTCCCGAGTAGCTGGGACTACAGGCGCCCGCCACCACGCCCGGCTAATTTTTTGTATTTTTAGTAGAGACGGGGTTTCACCATGTTAGCCAGGATGGTCTCGATCTCCTGACCTCGTGATCCGCCCGCCTCGGCCTCCCAAAGTGCTGGGATTACAGGCGTGAGCCACCGCGCCCGGCCGGCAGCAGTCTTATATATATTTCTAGTACAGTGAATGTTTAGTCAGAAAATGTACTTTCCTTGTAAAATCTATAGCTATTCATAATTTCTTCCTCTCAGTAAGCTAACCAAAAATAGTTGTCTTAATCAGGTTTTATTGTCTTTCTTTCTTCACAGCTCCGACAGTTAGTTAATATGTGCATCAACCCAGATCCAGAGAAGCGACCAGACGTCACCTATGTTTATGACGTAGCAAAGAGGATGCATGCATGCACTGCAAGCAGCTAAACATGCAAGATCATGAAGAGTGTAACCAAAGTAATTGAAAGTATTTTGTGCAAGTCATACCTCCCCATTTATGTCTGGTGTTAAGATTAATATTTCAGAGCTAGTGTGCTTTGAATCCTTAACCAGTTTTCATATAAGCTTCATTTTGTACCAGTCACCTGAATCACCTCCTTGCAACCCCCAAATGACTTTGGAATAACTGAATTGCATGTTAGGAGAGAAAATGAAACATGATGGTTTTGAATGG
Source organism: Gorilla gorilla gorilla (assembly GCF_029281585.2). NCBI lineage: Eukaryota > Metazoa > Chordata > Mammalia > Primates > Hominidae > Gorilla > Gorilla gorilla. The sequence continues at coordinate 58,447,177 of NC_073224.2, read as the reverse complement.
CTAAAGGTTTATAGAATTTCTTACAGTTTTCTGCTGATAAATTGTGTTTAGATAGACTGTCAGTGCCAAATATTGAAGGTGCAGCTTGGCACACATCAGAATAGACTCATACCTGAGAAAAAGTATCTGAACATGTGACCTGTTTCTTTTTTAGTAATTTATGGACGTTGAGATGAACACAATTGTGAACTTTTGTGATAATTTTATTTTTAAACGTTTGAAGTACTAGTTTTAGTTCTTAGCAGAGTAGTTTTCAAATATGATTCTTATGATAAATGTAGACACAAACTATTTGAGAAACATTTAGAACTCTTAGCTTATACATTCAAAATGCAACTATTAAATGTGAAGATTTGGGGACAAAATGTGAGTCAGACACTGAAGAGTTTTTTGTTTTGTTTTAATATTTTTGATATTCTCTTTGCATTGAAATGGTATAAATGAATCCATTTAAAAAGTGGTTAAGGATTTGTTTAGCTGGTGTGATAATAATTTTTAAAGTTGCACATTGCCCAAGGCTTTTTTTGTGTGTTTTTATTATTGTTTGTACATTTGAAAAATATTCTTTGAATAACCTTGCAGTACTATATTTCAATTTCTTTATAAATTTAAGTGCATTTTAACTCATAATTGTACACTATAATATAAGCCTAAGTTTTTATTCATAAGTTTTATTGAAGTTCTGATCGGTCCCCTTCAGAAATTTTTTTATATTATTATTCAAGTTACTTTCTTATTTATATTGTATGTGCATTTTATCCATTAATGTTTCATACTTTCTGAGAGTATAATACCCTTTTAAAAGATATTTGGTATACCAACACTTTTCCTGGATTGAAAACTTTTTTTAAACTTTTTAAAATTTGGGCCACCCTGTATGCATATGTTTGGTCTTGTTAAAGAGGAAGAAAGGATGTGTGTTATACTGTACCTGTGAATGTTGATACAGTTACAATTTATTTGACAAGGTTGTAATTCTAGAATATGCTTAATAAAATGAAAACTGGCCATGACTACAGCCAGAATTGTTATGAGATTAACATTTCTATTGAGAAGCTTTTGAGTAAAGTACTGTATTTGTTCATGAAGATGACTGAGATGGTAACACTTCGTGTAGCTTAAGGAAATGGGCAGAATTTCGTAAATGCTGTTGTGCAGATGTGTTTTCCCTGAATGCTTTCATATTAGTGGCGACCAGTTTCTCACAGAATTGTGAAGCCTAAAGGCCAAGAGGAAGTCACTGTTAAAGGACTCTGTGCCATCTTACAACCTTGGATGAATTATCCTGCCAACGTGAAAACCTCATGTTCAAAGAACACTTCCCTTTAGCCGATGTAACTGCTGGTTTTGTTTTTCATTTGTGTTTTTCTTACACTCATTTGAATGCTTTCAAGCATTTGTAAACTTAAAAAATGTATAAAGGGCAAAAAGTCTGAACTCTTGTTTTCTGAAATCTAATCAGTTATGTATGGTTTCTGAAGGGTAATTTTATTTTGGAATAGGTAAAGGAAATCTGTTTTGTTTGTTTGTTTTTCCTGAGGGCTAGATGCATTGTTTTTCTCACACTCTTAATGACTTTTAACATTTATACTGAGCATCCATAGATATATTCCTAGAAGTATGAGAAGAATTATTCTTATTGACCATTAATGTCATGTTCATTTTAATGTAATATAATTGAGACGAAATGTTCTCTGGTTGGAGCAGATACTCTCTTTTTTTTCTTGCAATCTTTAAGAATACATAGATCTAAAATTCATTAGCTTGAGCCCTCAAAGTGACTTTTAAGTAAAGATTAAAGCTTTTCTTCTCAGTGAATATATCTGCTAGAAGGAAGTAGCTGGGAAGAATTTAATGATCAGGGAAATTCATTATTTCTACATGCGGAAACTTTTTGCTTCAAATAGTGTATCTTTTTAAATCTAAATGTTCATATTTTTCCTGAAGAAACCACTCTGTAAAAATCAAATTTTAATTTTGAATGGAATAATTTCAAAGAATTATGAAGATGATTTGAAGCTCTAATTTATATAGTCACCTATAAAATGTTCTTTATATGTGTTCATAAGTAAATTTTATATTGATTAAATTAAACTTTTGAATTGATTTGAGGAGCAGTAAAATGAAAGCTATATCTATTCTAAACCTTATTTAGACATTGGTACCAGTTACCCAGGTGAAAATATGGAGTAACTTTGTTTTGTATGGTAAGGTTTAGGAATGGTGGATGAAGGGTATCTCTATATAAACAAAGTGCTCAACAATGTGCAATGATTGTAATGTAAATTTAGTAAGATATTACAGCCATTTCATGAATGCTTTACCATTCAACATAGTATCTATTACAAAACACCTTTCTTGTATCCGTATACTTCAGGTGTTGCTGTTAACATTTACTATGATATTTATTTTAACCAAAATGTTATTCACATTAAATGTTTATTCTTTAAAATGAATGTATTATGTTTTTAACCCACAAATGCATACTTACCCTGTGCCTCATATTTCAATAGTACTGTAATATGGACATCTTTTGTGAAATACTTTTATTTTGTTATGCTTTAAATATACATACAAAAAGATTTCTGTTATTAGCTTTGAAAATTGTACAATATCCTAATATAAACAAAAATATAAAAATAAAAATGAATACAGTAAAATGTCTGGGTATCTATGATTTTTTCCCCTGAAGTCTTCCATTTTTTGTTTTACTTAATACTTAATGTACAGAAACAGTTCTTATGCATTTTCATAACTGTGCCATTTTGGAGAAGCTTAAGAATTGGAATAGACAAGGGTGATAACAGAGATTACACGAATCCTAAAAAGTAGTTTTATCAACATGCATTAAACTAAGGACATCTTCAGGACATCATTTTCTGTTTTTGAATGAGAAACGTTTTCTAAAAGGTAAAAAAAAAAAAAAAAAAAAAAAGGAATATTAATCTTACTGCTTTGAATCCTTAGAGCAGGGGTGTCCAATCTTTTGGCTTCCCTGGGCCACATTGGAAGAAGAATTGTCTTGGGCCACACATAAAATGTGCTAAGACTAACAATAGCTGATGAACTAAAGAAAAAATAGCAAAAAAAAAATCTCATAATGTTTTTTAAAAGTTTACAAATTTGTATTGGACTGCATTCAAAGCCATTCTGGGCCGCATGCGGCTCATGGGCTGTGGGTTGGACAAGCTTGCTTTAGAGTCTAAAATTTACATGACAGATTCAATTCCTGTCATTGTAATGGGCTGCTAAGAATGTTACAGATGGTTTATGTTGAGTGTTATCTTCACATAATAAATGAAGGTTACTGCTATACCTGAAAACGTGAGTCTGAAAGATCTTAGTAGGATGAAACCTACCAGACTGGTGGTACAGTGAGTGGATATACCTTACACATCAGAATTATATTCCAAATATACCGTCATGAAGAATGACCCATTTTGTAATAATTTTAGTGACAAGACAGTGGGGCTAGTTATGAATTTTTATTTCAAAAAAGTATACTTGTTTTTAGGCATATATGCTTAAATGTATTAATTGGTACAGCTGTAAGTACTATTAAATTGATGCAATTACTTTTTAAAATCAGAATGATGACATTATTAACAAAGACAACTGCAGTGAATCCCTTGAGTTATCGAAAGACTTCCATGAAGTTGTTGCGTTCTTTTTAATTACATGTGAATTTCTGGAAAATTAATGATTAACAGACAAATATGTGAATGTTTGCAAAGTTTCTATTTAATTGAGAGATTTATTTGAGGGAGTTTTCTTTCTGGTCTTCTTAGATACCAATTTCAATGTTCGCTTGGGTACCTAAATCTATTTTTAAACCTTGAAAAAGTCAAAGGAAATTTTAAAGTTAGGATTTGTAACCAGGGGGTTCGAGTACCTTATTTTTACTATGAGTGTTACAATGCATAGGAAATCATTTTTTCACTCCTTTCTCAAAACGAAATCCTGTATATAAATTAGTTAATTGCGCATATCCTCACTTTCTCACATATATTATAGGGATATCATTTCCTAACTCTACAGGATAATTGTAATGCATTTTATAATGACTAAATGCAATGCTGCATATTCTCTTCTACACTCGCGTAATAAGAGCTACATTTATCAAGCACTAATAGTGATAAATGTAGCTCTTCATACACGAGTGTTGAGGAGAATTTGTGTGTTTCTTCTCTCGCTATACTTCCATCTACTTTTGCCTTGTTCTCTCCATTAGTCCCACTGGCCTAGTTTTTCTAAGGCCCCAGGCTCTTTCTCACATTAGGAACAGTGTAGCTTAAATGGCTCCTCCCTTTTTGCTAGCAAAAAAAAAAATCCAACTAATCTTTCAAAGCTGACTTTAAATACCCTTTTTCAGGAGCCACCAAGTACATTCTGTACTTTTCCATTTAGTGCTTACCCCAACTGTAGCCAAGTGATTACTTGCGTGATTCTTTAATTTCAATCTCCCTGATAGATAAATGCTAGAACGAAAAATACTTCCTGCGTTGTTCACTATGGTGTTCGACACTTAATAGCACAGTGCCTGATTTGTGGTACTAGTTTATTTTTGCTGAATTAATAAATGAGCATTATCCAAGCACCACAGAGTGTTGAACATAGACGCAAAACATCAAAAATCAGGAAAGACTGGGACAAAGAAACAGGTAAGAGATGCAAAAACAAAGAAGCTAAACCAAAAGAAAATTTTGAAGTTATCATTTTCATGGGTTGCAAAGAAATTGAAAGTGATAAGGACTGAGATTAAGCCCCTGGACTTAATGAGAAACACATCGTAACGTCTTCAGAGCAGCCATGTCGGGAGACTAGAATAGGAAACATTGGGGTAAAAATAGGAATGATGGCATATGGAGAAAAATCAGATGATAATCAGAAATGGTAGCAGATCTTTTTTTAAAAATAAAGTTTAAAAGTTAAGAGAATTAGCAAATGAAGAAGAAACTGAAGGTTTTAGAGAGGGAGTGCAAAAGGTGGTAAAGAATGGGATCCACAGAAAGGATTGGTCTATTAACCACAAACAATTATCAAGTAACCTGTGTACTAGACCCACATGTACAGTCTTAAGCAAAATGATTCTGTTTTTATGGACTTAAAAATCAAGTTGGGAAGAAACACATGTAACAGAAATATAAATGTATAAATGCAAGTTTTGATGAGTGCTATAAAGGAAGAGAAAGACTGAGAAAGTGACATTTAAATTAAGATTCCTGAAAGGACTCAGCCAAAGAACAAACAAGGGGAAGATCATGCCAGGCAGAGGAAGAAGACCTGTGAAGATCTTGGGGTGAGCGGTAACTCTGCTATCTAAGATGCAAAAGAAGAGGAAAGTGGGTGAGTAGGGGGTGGAGTAACGCAAGGTAAGTTTGGAGGTGTACCTTTCCTCTCTACTTGCAATAATCAGCAATTTAAATGGGGGAAAATCATGATAGTTAAAATTATAAAATGCTTAGAAAAATGATCAAGAAAGGTGTACGACTTCTATGAATAGAATCATAAAATCTTGTTGAAGGACACAAAGCAAATCCTGAACAAATAGAGAAAGAGATCATGTTATTGAATGGGAAGATTAATATAAATATCAAGCATTCTATAATATTAGTATTGCAGTATCAATCCGATTCCCACTTTCTTTTTGGAACCAGATAGAATGATATTAAAGTTCATATGCAAAAATATATTAAAAAGAATAGTGAAGAACATTTTTAAAAGCAAAAATGGGCTGCACTTATCAAGTATGAAAACTTACCATAAAAATAATTAAAACAATATGGAATTGGCAAGGAATATAGGTAGAGTGGTGGGGCAAAAAAGGTCAAACATACACCCAAGTATTATTGGATCATACATGAAAGAGAGGACTTCTGTTTATGGGAAAAACTTCTATGTGTATTTCATTAAAAGGTACTAGTACAACTGTTCACTGAAAGAAAAAAAAAGATTCCTAACTCTACATAGAAAAGTAAATACCAGATGAATTAATGATGTAATTTCTTTCAGAAAGCAGAAATTATTAGGAGAAAATTAGGAAGCACAACCTTGGGAGTGAGTGACCTATATAAGGTAGACAGAAAACTTGAAAAAAAATGAATAAATGGCAATGGATAGGAAAAATCAAAATACAAGAATAAACTGAGCACTACATACAAGTAAATATCCTCAGATTGGTAAGTGAAATAGGTAAGTAAAAAGGCAAGCAAATAGAAAAAAGGAACAAAAGATTTAAGTGGACAATTCACAGTGGAAGAACATCAATAATCAATAGCAGAATAAATCAGTCAATAAACATGAAAAGTTATGTCTTCCAAGGTTGGAGAAGATGGAGGAAATGCACTCTTCTGGTTGTTGGCAGTGTGAATTGTGAATAAAAAGTAATCTGGCATTATGTGTTAAATACACGTATTCACTTTGACATAGCAATCTGGAGAATCTATTCTACAGAAACAAAAGCAGCAGCTTATAAAGATTCTCTCTCTGTTTCTCTGTTTTTCCAAAGATTGTTATTGCAGCATAGTATACAGTGGAAAAATAACTGGAAGCAGAGGAATGCTGAATGTCTGTGAATAATAGGGCATTGATTGAATAAATTATTTTACACTCCTGTTATTAATAAAAAGATGGATTTGGCTTTATATCTTTTCCTTAAGTCCATGATGCTTCTTTCCGTAATAATATGAGTTCCAAGCCAATATATGGTGGTTCCCTTTAAAAACAACAAAACTAAGTGTGCTTATGTTTGAATGTGTTCACATTAACATACAGGAACGTAAGGATGAACACAAACTAAGCTGCTAACATTAATCATCTTAAGAGGATAGATGGCAAAGAACGTGACCAATATAGTTATATTCTTCACACATCTTTGTAATTTTTTTTTTGTTCAGTACGAAACATGGATTTTTTTTTCCTAATTAAAATAACTCTTGCCTGGGTACAGTGGCTCACACCTATAAACCCAGACTTTAGGAGTTCAAGGCAGGAGGATCACTTGAGGCCAGGAATTCGAGACCAGCCTGAGCAACATAGCAAGACCGTGTCTTTTTTCAAAACATAATTTTTTTTTTTTTTCGGTTAGCTGGGCACAGTGGTGCATGCCTGTGGTCCTAGCTATGCAGAAGGATCGCTTGAGCCCAAGAGTTCCAGGTTCAGTGAGCTATGATCACACCACTGCACTCCAGCCTCGGTGACAGAGACCCCAACTCTAAAATAATAAGGAAATTAACTCATTTTTAACTTTCAGTTGAGTCTATGCCTTTAAACAGTTAATTTGGGAATATTTGCAAACTTATAGAAAAATCGCAAGACTAGCATAAAGCTCTCCCACGAATATTTTACCCAGGTTCCTAAAATGTTAATATTTGCTTTATTATTGTTTCTTTATATATACATTTTTTTCTGAGCAGACTGAGAGCAAGTTGCAAACATGAAGCCCATTACCCCCAGGTATTTTAGTATTTATTTCCTAAAAGACCAAGATCATGTTTTACATAATCACAATACAACCATAACAATCAGAAAATTAACATTGATTCAATATTTTTAACCTACGTATTATGTTCAGATTTCATCAACTGCCCTTTATAGCAAAAATCTTTTTTTGTTGTTTGTTTTTCATCCAGA